>NC_083481.1:3207500-3270000 GCF_030014155.1 Tachysurus vachellii | reverse complement strand
CGAGCCCGTGGCACCGGTTAATGCCCCAGTGAAACGGGAGCTGCGCGCTGATGCGTATGTCAGGGATTCACGTCTTGTTTTTGTCACGTGACCTCTGTACCTCGGATTTATTGGGCTGTAAACAAGACCGGAATCTCTAAAGTCTAAGATGTGTTTCTGTTACTAAACTGTTCATAGCAGCAGGTTCACGTGTGTAAGGGTTTTATACATAGGGTACCAACAATAAGAAAATGTCACCTGTTTCTTTACACGTGACAATAATCGCGTACATACATTTGATTAAAATTATTCTTTCTTTTCTTTTTTTTCTTTTCTTTCTTTCTTTCTTTTTTATTTCTACTCAGACATTTCTTTCTTTCTTTCTTTCTTTCTTTCTTTCTTTTTTATTTCTACTCAGACATTTCTTTCTTTCTTTCTTTCTTTCTTTCTTTCTTTTTTATTTCTACTCAGACATCTCTTCTTTCTTTCTTTCTTTCTTTCTTTCTTTCTACTCAGACATCTCTTCTATCTATTTCTTTCTTTCTTTCTTTCTTTCTTTTTTATTTCTACTCCGACATCTCTTCTTTCTTTCTTTCTTTCTTTCTTTCTTTCTTTCTTTCTTTTTTATTTCTACTCAGACATCTTTCTTTCTTTCTTTCTTTCTTTCTTTCTTTCTTTCTTTTTTGTTTCTACTCAGACATCTCTTCTTTCTTTCTTTCTTTCTTTCTTTCTACTCAGACATCTCTTCTATCTTTCTTTCTTTCTTTCTTTCTTTCTTTCTTTCTTTCTTTCTTTTTTATTTCTACTCAGACATCTCTTCTTTCTTTCTTTCTTTCTTTCTTTCTTTCTTTCTTTCTTTCTTTCTTTCTTTCTTTCGAAAGTTTTTGTATACTGTATGTTTGGAGTAAACTCCATAGATGGAGGTGAAATTTCCACCTTGTGGTGTTCACCATGTTCTAGGTCGTGCTCCTCTTCCACCCTGCTGTAGCTAGTGTACAGTGTAGGACAGTGATATGCGGTATGAGACGTAGTCGAAGTGCGTGCAGATGTGCGACTGGGTAAAAAGCTTTTATCTAATGGAAGGTACAGATTGTAGATGTACATATCTGTGTACAGGACCAGCAAAACGTGTTGGGTTTAAAGAAAGCATCCAGCTGGAAGAGCAGCAACAGTTAATCCGGCAGCAGGGCAGGCAGTATCCACTAGTGCGTGCTCACACACACACACACACACACACACACACATACACACACATCACTCCTTTTAGGCCCTGTTAAGTGTCTCTGCAGGTTAAGAAGGGCACATCTGTACAGAGTTGCCCTGCAGGCTGTCACGTTCACAGAGACACTTGGTCTAATTCACTGCTCTGTGATAGAGTTTAGTCTAATGAGCTGCTGACACGCTGTAATCAATTTCTCCTGTTAGTGAACAACGAGGTTAAAGGTCATGAGGAATTTCAGTGCTCTGGTCGCGTACAGGAAAAGGAAATTAAACCGTCAGACAGTCACCTTTCTGTGTGAGTGTGTGTGAGTGTTTTGTGAGTGTGTGTGTGTGTGTTAGGGATCACAGTATGAGACAGTCGCTCGCTGTGTCAGAACACAATTCTCTGGGACATCATTTCTGTGATGTCACTGGGTCCGGAGTGAAGATTCCCGGTGGAGGAAGTTGGCAAAGTGGCTGCGAGTGTTCACAATGCAGCCTGACAGCAGGGAGTCCCTGACCTTTTCCTCCACCATTCCACCAGTCTCTCTTTCTTTTTCCTCCATCCATCCCTCCATTTCTTTCTTTCTTTCTTTCTTTCTTCCCCTTATTCTCTCTCTCTCTCTCTCTCTCTCTCTCTCTCTCTCTCTCTCTCTCTCTCTCTCTCTCTCTCTATATATATATATATATATATATATATATATATATATATATATATATATATATATATATATATATATATATATATATATATATATATTATCTGTCCTTTGTCTTTCTTCCTCTGACATACAGTTTGTTTTTATGTCTGTCTCTGACATGCAGTTTGTTTTTCTTCCTTTCTTTTTCTATGACATTGTTTGCTTTTCTTTCTCTCGCCTCTTAGCATTCTTTCATTCATTTTTGTTCCCAGGAGAGGATTATATGTTTCTTTGTCTCCTTTTTTCTTGCTCTGTTGACACCTGGCTTAAGTGATTAATTTAACAACTCCCTCATGGAGCTCTGGTAGATCTTTGGTGAATTTCTGTTGGATCTCTGATAGATCCCTAACAGATCTCTGATGGATCTCTAACAGATCTCTGATGGATCTCTAACAGATCTCTGATGGATCTCTAACAGATCGCTGATGGATCTCTAACAGATCGCTGATGGATCTCTAACAGATCGCTGATGGATCTCTAACAGATCGCTGATGGATCTCTAACAGATCGCTGATGGATCTCTAACAGATCTCTGATGGATGTCTCATGAATTTCTGATGGATCTCTGATGTTGGACTGTTTAGAGTCACCTGTCTCAACATGATCTGTGCTCCTGTCCCAGTCAGGAAGTTTCTTTCAGGTGAAACACAGCAGCATTACGTAACTCCACTGGACCATTTTGGGCCTCCTAATCACACTTCCTTTGCTGTCGAGATTTTCGGAGAGACCAGAAGTGCACTTCGTCCTGTTTTCAAACTTCGACCTTATGCGTTCAGTGCCACATTGTATTTTTTTTTTTCCCTCAGTGTCCTATTGAACTCCAGGTCTGATGAGAGCAGCCGTAACAATGGCTTGTGAAGTGTGTTTCCTCCGGGCCTGAAGCCTCGTCAATGAGATCAAATGAGGCAGTCTTTCAAAAACACACAAAGATGTATGCATGCTTGCATTGTCGCTGTCCATCAAATCCTCTGTGTGACTTTGTCACTTAATCTTCTTTGTTTCATGTGTCACCAGGAGTAAGAAAGTAATGCAGTCGGTTGGTATGTCATTGTCTTTAGTGAGAAAGAGAATGTATCATGCTTTGTTCTGTCTTGAGTTTCTAACAAGTGCTGGAACAGTATGAAAACATGCCATGTTGTTAAACATAGTGCTTTTTTAAAGACTAATACGACATTGTGATCATTGAGTCATAGGATATTTTTGGAAATCGGCTTTGTTAGGACACTTCTTTTCGGCTTACCAGACCATGAAAAACTTTCCCGTCAGTTAAATCGGTTTGTTTAAGTTTTTCTTACGTCTACTACTTGAGCATTTATGACAAGTAGTAGATGTAAACTGTGTTTACAGAAAGTAGCATAAAATGCAAATTCAATGAAGCACGGTTCAAAATGTCAGTCTAAACACTACACACACACACACACACACAGCAGATAGGAATCCAAATCGATTAGCTGAAGACGCCAGGTTGCCAGGTATGACGCACAGTTTTCACAGTTCCAATTTGAACTTGGGCCAAACAGTGGAAAATAACTTGTACACGTTCACTTTACAAACCTGGTGAGATTTTTTTTTTTATTTCCTTTGACTCTTGGTTTCCAAAAAAAAAAACAAAAACAGTCATGCTGAAACCCGTCTATTCTCGCAGAACTGCACCGCTGATCGCTGTCATTCTTGTTAGAGCTGAAATTATTTGTGAATAATTTTTTTTAAATTAAAATAAACGTTTTGCTAAAAAAAAAAAAAAAAAATGTTGAAAAAAAGGAAATTGTTTACAACATAAACATAAATAGTAAGTAAACGTAAGAATATAAATATATCTCAAATTTCCACATTGTATGTTTGCTCTTTATAAATAGTCGATTATATTTGCAGTATATAAAATTTCTGTAGAAAGTAATGCAAAAAACTTTATAAAATCTATTTATTTGAGTGCATTTTCTCTCATTTAAATACCAAATAACCTTTAATCTTTTATCTGATATTTTAATCTGTAACTTAAAACATTTTTTTTCTATGTTCACAGGGATACCTGTGACCTTTTTTTTAGTAAGACATATTTATTTTAAAAGACCATCGGGGCATGAAAAACAAATTGTTTCTGTTTGTTTTTGTTTTAGTGAGTGAAATGTAAATGGTGATAATTTGTGTGTATTGGACAATGACTTCATCATTTGTTGCACATGGAAAGTGCTATCAATACTTTTTCACAGCAGCCCACATGTTCCCAAACACTCGTCCTCCGCTGCCACCTACCCCCTCTTTCTTCTCTCTCTTTCTTTCTCTCTCTCTTTCATTCTCTCTCTCTCTCTCTCTCTCTCTCTCTCTCTCTCTCTCTCTCTCTCCCTCAGCAGTGGCATGAAGGCAGAGCAGCAACAGAAATCAGACATAAGAGCAGAGTTCATTGAGAAGGCTGCAGAAAAAGAAAAAGGTGAACCAATAAGGCAGCAGCTAAAAGTAAATCATCCCTATTGTCCTACAGTTCAGCTGAAAGGGGGTGCCATTACTTTTCCTTGAGTAAGTATCATTACTTTTCCTATGTAAACGTCCGTGCCTTTGAGCCTACCGATACATATTTGCATAATAACTCAATGTCAGGCTGTATAACAGGTTACAATTTTACAGACCTTTAAAGATCTGAAGGAGTCGCTTTTAATTTATGGTTAACAAACGCTGAGGGATTTTTAAAAAAAATTGTACGTGTTTTCTTGGTGGAATTTCAGTCTCGGGATATTCGAGGTCATTTGGGTTAAGAGGTGTTAAGCGCATCATGCAAAGTCAGGAGGTTTGGTAAGGCTGGGAAATGCAACAACAACAATAAATAAATAAATAAGTAAATAAATAAGTAAGTAAATAAATAAATAAATAAATAAATGGCTCAATAAATAAATAAATAAAGACATATTTATTTAACTAATTGCAAGTTATTAGAAAATTAATAAACTTTTTTCCTTGCTATAATAATAATAATAATAATAATAATAATAATAATAATAATAATAATAAATATTATTATTTCTCTTCATCTCTCATTTTTATAATTAAGCAGTTGAACTTCTAAGAGTTTTCTCTAGGCACAGCTCTCAGCATGAGGGTCCTTTGCTCTCGGTGCGTTCTCGTTGCGGTAGCGTTTTCTAAAAGCCGTAAATCTGCCTGAACAAGAATAAAAGGAAACTGATCCCTTTGAATTATAGCTTCCACTCACAACTGCCAAACAGGTTTTACTCTAAACAGGAGGCAAGACTGGTCAATATACTCACTCCTCTTTTCTTTCTTTCTTTTCTTTTCTTTTCTTTTCTTTTCTTTTTTCTCATGTTATATGTTTTCTATTTTACTTTGTCTCCTTTTTTCTCTTTCCTAAGAAGGTGTTGGGAGCATTTAGGGCTGGAAAATGATCCTGCAAGCTTGAACATGTGTGTGTGTGTGTGAGAGTGTGTGTGTGTGTGTTTTGTGACTTGAGTTTCTTTCTTTTTTCTTTCTTTCTTTAAAAAAAAAATCAAACTCCAAATGATTACAAAAAAGAGACTAGATGATGATTAAATCTACAATCATTTATTGCAGTAAAACACTCAGACATTTAAAGAAAAATTTTAAAGTAGCAGTAAGCGTCCTCGTGTGCTGTTTAAATCCGTACGGCGTGGAGATAAAATTTTGTTTTAAATTAAAAAAAAAAAGTATTTCATGACGTTTTAATCTGTAATGTTGTCAACAGCACAGATTCGGATTATTCTTTAATATCCCGTCATAATTACGGTTTCAAACTTGACTTATTTCTTTTTAAAAATGTAAAAGTTCCAGGTTTATAACGTATCAGGATTTTTCAGCAGTAAAGCCTCGATCATTTCTTAAGCCATCTGTGCGTTTTTTTTTTTAAACGTAGATTTGACTTTAAATGAAATGTAAATGCTGAGGATTTCTGTGTTTCGGGTAAACACGTTCCTCATTTGTTTCACAAATACAAAGAATACAGTTTGTGTGTATTTTTATATATATACACACGCACACGCGCACACACACACACTTTTTTTTTTCCTCTCTGTGTGATAACTCTTTGTGTGTGTTGGATATGTAATAAAAACACACCTCTGTAACTGATTGGTTTAATAATTTCTCCAGCAGCATAAACTCAAATTTGGTGTTACACCTCGCAGAATCCCTCACAAGGCGTGCTAGTGTTACGAGAGATAAGATAAGGCGAGAGCGGCCTTGCAATCCTGCTCGTTTTAGATGCGGACATTACCGACAGATTTGTTTGGACTTTTATTTTGTTTGGTTATTTGTGTATTCATTCCCCTTTTCACAAACTGGAATAATTCACAACAGTTCTTTGAGCACAGCAAGGGCTTTCAGTGGCGAAGAATGTGCCATGGAAATATCACCGCAAGCCCATTTGCATGTCCCCCTCCGTCCCCGCGAGAACACCGACACCATTCATATCGTTCGATAACTTACTAACCCATTATACTTCATGATTTGGTTAAAATAAACCAAAGACTGTAGGATATATTTATTTTATTGCCGTGTAAAACAGGGAGAAATCTAGTTCTGATACGAGACCTAGGTTTTATTCCATCCATGAAGAGTGACAGTTACACTTTATTGTAGTGTTTTCACTTCATTACCGAGGAAGAAATAACTGGTTTGTTGGCGTCGCTTCGACTGACTCATCCAGCACTGTAACTGAAACGTGTAATCATTAAAGTGTGTCAGATGATGCCGTGTAAAGTTAGAGAAAGTCGGAAATGTGGGTTAAAATTCTGACAACAATCTGTATGAGTGTTTAATTATTTTACATGATTAAACAAGAGAGATATAGTTAGTGTGGGTTAAACATGATTTATTTTATACCCGGTTTCTGTTTTCTGTTCACACACACACACACACACACACACACACACACACACAAAACTTCTTGCTCATCTCATTAGCTTATGAGCTCTTTTGCTTTGTGCTTATTTCCCAGTATCTCTTGCGATAATAATTCTAACACATTATACGTTTGATATTATCTTTGTCTTCTTAGAATTTTTTGTATATCAGTGGTGGGAAGGGGTGTGTGTGTGTTTGTGTTTGTGTGTGTGAGCTCCGTTCCATCATTAATGTGGTCGAGAACCACTGCGCAAACTTCACTCTCGCTCTCATAAAAATATTTTCCAATGATCTTTTATTTTCTTTCTCTGTTTTTTTTTTTCGAACAGTCTAAGATCGTTTTTGTTTACAAGCTGGATGTCGAATTCGAATTGCGCTCTTGTCGAATCCGTTAGCGAGCAAATGAGAGAGTGATGAAGTTACTAAGAGATACCGAATCTTCAATCTGATGTCTCTTAGAACGTAATTCTATGAAACGATGATTATCAAGTTAAAAAAAACCCAGGACATTTACCTACCACCCCGGAGTGTTCTTTAACAACAGCACACCCCAAATTGTTCCTCCTGTACCGCAGCAATTTGCTACCAATTACACTGATGTTATTTATGAATGAATGAATTAAACCGCATCTTTTAAATCTCTTTAATTACGGTTACTTTTAACGTCGTGGATTGTCCATGAAAGAGTCGGTTCACGTCATCACAGATTTTTTTTTTTAAATTTATTTTATTATTATTATTTCTCTATTATTTAACAAATGCAGCTTTTTTGTATAAACGAGAAACCACAAGTCTGTCCTGATGACTGTTCCATGTGTGATAATTGATCCTGACACTGGAGACTCCTTCCACAAATGTCACCTTACAGAAAACCTCACTGTATCAACAGTTGTCTTTTTTTTTTCATCAAAGCATCCTGCGCAACCAGTTGATTCATTTCAAGTGGGTTCACAAGTTTTTTTTTTCCGTACAGACCTTTTTTAGAAAGCAGCTTACATTTTGTGCTGTACAAAATCTCATTTGAGTACGTTTGGCACTTTCGTGCATGTGCTTCTGCGATTGCCCTGATGTCTCAAGTCTTTGCTGTCAAGTAACAGTGTTTCTTAAGGATATTGTGGAGTAATTTGGCTTCTAATAAAGATATATTTGCACAATAACCATAATGCACTCTTGGTTTTCACCTGGACCTCCTTTAATGGGATAATATTTCAGAGATATTGTTCTTATAGACAGATCAGAGATCACTGGCTGTCATCCATAAAGCATGAAGCTCATCTCTGGACGTTTGGTAATCACGTAATCTTAAAGGGTCTTCACGACAAAACGAATGTCATCGTGTCATCGTATAATATATAGTCGTTTATTCATTCTTGTTTCACGGCTTTGGCAAATTGTACATAGTTTAAAAATGATGTTTGGCGTATATACTCGAATACAGAATTATTACTGGATATTTAATAGAGTAAAGTGTACTTCTGGTGTTGAAACGGAATTATAAAAAGTTGATCACAAAAAAATACATTGATGTAATGATAAGTTTGTTAAAACTCTCACGTTGAAGGACGTTACTACAAACCAACCTGTGATTTACAGCTGCACTCCTGTTATCGCTGCTGCTAACGAAACCTAATTAACACCTTCTGACCGCTATGAGTCTTTTATTAGGCACAACAGCAAAGCTAACTGTATTTCCTTTACTGCTGTGTAAGTGTGTAATGGAAGTTTCTGCTTCATTACGTGGAACCGTTTGATTTGCATCACCCACCTTTCCCCTGCTTTTCTTTCTTCCATTCATAATCTACCTTTTCTTTTCTCTTTTCTTCTTCTTTCCTTTCCTTTTCTTTTCAAGGCTTGTCTAATCATCTTTTATTCTATCTGCGTATTCCCTCGGTTGTTTGTGGCGTCCGTGTTCAGGCATGTCGAGAAAGCGTGTATCCTGTTTGTAGCGGGAACAAGAACACGTGCTCTGGTGAGACCTGGACCGCCTCAGGATGTCCTGAATGGTGAAGGTCTCAGGTTTTTTTTTTTGGTTTTTTTTTTCTCTAGACAACTTCCCCTTTGCCATGTCTGAGGAAAAAAAATCGATAAATTAATTATTGATCGATTTGAGAGGATTTTTTCGTCTCCTTTTAATCTTCTTTTTAATCGTCGGTTAAAATGTAAAATGTTTTCCAAGTTACAAGGAATCTAAAATGCGACTTTATTAATTTATTTAGCTATCATTTAATTTTCCATTGAAGTCAGATATTGATTTTGGGGGGCGGGGTTTCACCATAGTGCTGTTGGTGATGTCACTAAATATATACGATTTGGATCGATCAGGTTTGAGATTAAAGTCTGAAAGTTAGCTAGCTTGCTTGGGTAGAGTAAAAATATCCTAAATGCGACTTTTAATTTGATAATCTGATCTCATTTGATGCCACAATCTAAAAGTCTTCCACTTTTTATCTTTTTCCATTTTTTTAAACATTTTTTTCCCCCACAAGTTTTACACATTGGCACAATTTGGACCAATCAGGTCTAAGCTTAAAGTCTGGAACACAGAAGATTTCAGTGTGACAGGCTAGCTAACTAGATTAAAAAAATATCAAAGATGTGACTTTCATTTTGATAATCTGATCATACTTGTTGCCACATCATAAAAAAATCTGATTTACACAGCTGATTTACATATTAGCTCTGATTGTGATGTCACTATAAATACACAGTTTGGACCAATCAGTGTTAAGAGGCTGGAACATTAAAAATGTCAGTGTGCTAAGCTACTGTAGCTAGCTGTTGTAGCTAGAGTTATAAAGTGTAATATTTTGATCTAGAATTGCTGAGAATTGGATGACAAATGCAACCTATTTAACTAGAAATGATCTAGTTTGCTACCTATTTGTGAGAGCTGGTCATGAGGATATTATTTATATACGGTGGTCTAAAGGAATAAGCTACAAATACCCTCGATACGGAGTACAATTCCTGAGAGGAAACTACCCAATTACAGTTTACTAAGAGAAGCTAGTTAACAGCTAGCACACTTTTGATTCGTGGCATTATTTTCTTACTGTTTTATTTAACTGTAGCTTGAATTGACAACCTTTAACCATAATGTTGTTTAAAACTTTTAAAATCTAGCTAACCAAGCTAGCTAGCTAGAAATGCTAGTTAAACGCTAGTACACGAAGTCGCTGTTATACAGAGTTATAGTTAGCGTCATCATGTCCTAAGTGTCTTTTTATAACTGTAGCTGGACATGTGAACCTTAACTGAACCTTTTTAAACTCTAGCTAATCCATCTAGCTAGCTAGATTTCAGGGTTCCACATAAATCCTCTATTAGTTTGTTCTGGGTTTTCCACTTTTTTTTTTACTCCACTCAGAGATCTGAATGTTTTTTACTCTGAAGTTTAGCAGATTAAATCAGAGAGAGAACCTGCGAACGTCTGCTAACGTATAATAATCACTGAGGTTTTGGGTGAATATGATGCAGAAACATCCACGACTGAACCTGTGAGAGCTTTTCAGAGTTTCAGTTTTATTTTTGGTGTGCCAACTAGGTTAGCTCGTGATGAACAGAATACGTATTAGTTTTTTTATAAGCTACTAGTTTTTTCTTATGAAGTAACACTACTTTGACTTGTACTCTTTCCTCTCCTGCTTATTTAATGTATATTTATCAATTTTAGCATGTTTTAAATGGTATAAAGTTGTTTTTAGGTCATGTTTAGTATTTTTTTTTTTGTAACAGAACTCATCTTGTAACGATCTCTTACATAACAGCTTTCTGCCTCATTTTCTTTTCATTCCTCACCCCTGATCACTTTATTCCAATCAAATCTATTGATTTGATTTATTGCTATTTTTACATTTTGACTCCAGGTGACGTTCCGTATTTTTATTTATTTATTTTTTCTCTTCTCAGCGAGCCAAGCTCGACAGCGGGTTCAATAATGGGACCAGCAGTTGCTCAGAATTACCTGTTGTGTTCCTCGCCACACAAAAGACGATGGCCGGGTCGCCATGGTAACACCACAGATGCGTGGCCCTGGCATCTTAAAGATCTCTGTTTATCCTGCGGTTCAAGGGCGTGCGAGCGATGGGTTGAATATTATGAAGCTAGTAGTGTGATGATGTGTTCTTGAGACCAATTTTCCAACACACACACATACACACATACACAATGCAAAAGTGCATGTAGTGCAGGATGGGACATAAAAGTACGCCTGATTTAGAAAACAGTACAATTTTAATATCTTTTTTTATCTCTCTTACTTCGCCTGAAGGAAATTGGCAAATTGGAGAGCTGGTTTTGTGAGGCTTTTTTTTTTTTTTTCTTTGCGTGAAAGGGGGCCCTTCACAAACATCCTTTATTTCTCTTCTCTTGTTATGTTTCTTTATTCGGAGTGTGTTTGTGTGTGCCTTCCCCCTCATTCACTGCCCCCCTCTCCCCATCCTCCTCTTGTGTCTCTGATAAATGCCACACTAGCCTTTCGCTCTGTGGCACAATAAGCGGACTGTTTCAGGCCCGGAGAGCTACGATGAAAGAGTACGCTTTTTAACCTCTATTTCTGAAAAGCAGAAGGAAGAGTGGGGGAGAAAAAAAACCCAGCAGCAGCGCACGCCTTTCTTCTCTCCTCATTTTTTTTTTTTTTTTTTTTTTTTGTGTCCAAACCACGCTTGTGTCATCATTCCGTTAAGACGTCTTATTTCGGGGAGAGACCCCCCCCCCCCCCCCCGGTCTCTTAAAAGATACAGGCCTGATGATGCGAAGGAGATTTTTCTTTCGAAGATAAACATAGGTGTTGATGCCAAAGTGCTGATATAAACATGCTGTCGGTTTTAGTACAAATGATATATCCGTGTATTTATTTGCGTAGATCAAATCAAAAGTTTATTTGCGTAAATTATTTATTTACCGTGTAAAGATGGAGTCAAAACTTTGTCTGGATATTAAATCGTGACATCAGCGGTCGTATTTGTTTTTTACGGAAAAGGCAACCGTCTTTGGAGTTTTGTCTCCTCTTGGATCCTTGTCGATTTGCATTTGTTTTTTTTTTTTTTTTTTTTTTGCTTCCTTTATTCAAAACATCCAAAGACCCATACCTGTGTGGAGGGGACTGAGCGGGGGCTGTCCCTGGGAGGGAAGAGGAAAATCCATATTAAAGGACCATTATGACCTGGAGTATAAAGAATAAAGAGTCTCTCTCTACTCTCTCTTTCTTTCTCTCCCCCATTGTGCAACATGTTCGAATAATGGCCTGCTGATTTCCTTCACATGGTAGTATGTTTCGTTAGTAGAGAGGGCTCATTCTGCATGGAAGGTTTTTTTTTTTTAAACTGAAGTTTTAATAAAAATTTTTTAAAAACAATTAAAAAAAAAAAAAGATTATGCTTGGCTGACACGTTTGTCTGTAAAGCTCTAACCCTAAGCACCGTTACACTCAAGTGAAGCTAGATAAACAACATCCATGACTTTTTTTTTTTCATTCTCTAAAGATAAATGCTGACATTGTTTGCTAACGTTTGCATTTTGTTTGTCCAGGAGATTTAAAGAATAAATAAAATTTGTCCTCACCTTGGAGACACTTCTTTTTCCGCCCTTATTATCCTGTCACAGCATTAAACAGCTTAAATAAAGAGCTGTATTAAGTGAGCATCCCTGGTTATTATTACATATTGTTCTGATTTGTAAAACCCAGTATTATCTTCTCTGGGTTTAAATCGAAAAAAAAAAAGACCGACTAGAAATCTCCACAGTTTGAACCGAGCTCAGATTTTCTTTCCACCAGCATTGATGCCTATTTATAAATCTTGTTTTAGTTTTATTTATTTTGTAACTATTCCTGCTAAACTACTGTATGTGTACACATTGAGAAGGCAGTCCTATCATGCAAATGCCACTGTTTGTTTTGGATAAAGTCATGCGACTGTGGCTGCACCGTGTCAGACCGAGCCAGGGATAGTCTGAAAAACAAGACGAGCGTTTCCATTCCAAGGAGGTCACTGGCCACTTGGGTCGCCGAGAACCTCAGCAGCTGTGCCATGACTTGCTTCACCGCTTTCCCACGCTGGCAAACGATGCTGCACCCGAGAGATGAGCCGTGGGTGATGAGGGCTGATCAGGAATTCTTAAGGTCTGTGCATGCGCTCTCTTCGCAGGTCAGGGACGCTTCTCAGGGTTCGCTTTTCACTGTAGTGTGTGAATGTGCGAACGGGACGAGGTTTTGAGAAACTCCGGCTCTTGGCATCTGACAGCTGACCGGGCTTAAGCTTGGTATGGCTTGGTATGCTTACCAGGAGTGAACAACTGTGAACGTACTGGACTGACCGACACGGATTGGTCTGGTTCTCTGCTTTAACACCCATCAAATCATGTGTTAGCAGACAAATATGGTTATTTATTAATATAAGTTTTTGGTTGTTGTTTCAGAGCTGGAGGATTTACTCTTAGTGTTTGCACATTTTGTATCTATACAGTTGCATTGCTCTTGGTTTGTAGTCTAGGTTGCTAAAAATTGCTCTTAAACAACACGATCAAACATCCCAACAAAATGCTTGAATTAATATAGCGAGCGTGTGTTTGTTTCACTCAGCGCCAAACTGTTACTCAACACGACGTGCTGTTTGCCAACGGGCAAAATGTCAGGATTATTTTGTGCACGCCATATGAGAGGTATTAAAGAAAAGAAGAAAGAAATGAAAAGGAAGAGTACTGTCTTGCTCGCAGACAGCAAGTTCAAACAGGCATCGTGTCATTCGTGTTACTACAAGCGCCGCGCTTGTCTTTCATGTGTCGGACACCGACTTCTCCTGGAGCTCAGGCGTTTTCCTGGTGCTGCTATTCCTTATTGTTTGGGCTTTTTCAAAAATAACTTGTCATAATGAGGAAATTAACCACCGTGGAACCCTTTAAGGGAAAGAGGTGGAGGGAGTAATGTGATATTTGCATCTGCAAAGCCAGGGGCACGGTGTTAGTTAGCTGGTTGAGCTAACGTGCTGAGACTTGTTAGATAACCTGTGGCATTTGTTCTATTGTCGTGCGCATGGAAAGCGTTCAATATCACGGGCGCTGAGGCTGAGGCTCAATTCCATGCTACATGCTAATAATAATAATACCATAAAAATCCAATCTTGGCCAAAGACTTCAGAAATTCAGAAAGAAGTAGAGAAATGACTCCTCAACTGAGAAACAGGTAAGAAAAAAACTAATCTCATCGTATCTAGTTTGGGACTCGAATAATCTCAATTAGATTTATTTAGTTATTTTTTTGTGTGACCTGAATTGCAGGATTTCCAAAATTTAGGTCAGTCTTTTTAAATACAGTAATAAATCAGATGAAGTTTAAACCTCTCCAGGACGCGTCGATGAAAAATCCGTCCACACTTGTTTGTCTGTTAGATCTAAGGCTATTATTATTTGTGTTAAACTGTTGAGTGCACAATCCTGTTTTGCCACAAATCGACACTGACGTGTATAGCATCAGGACCTCAAACCCCTGAAAGGTTTTTCAGTGTGTTTATAGTTAAGACTGTGAGAAATTCTTTCTTTTTTCATTCATTATCTGCATACCTGTCAGTCACCCAGTCAGTAAATCTTATCAGCAGAGTGTAGCCGACTTTCCACCTGTTGCGAGAGTCCTGGCACTTTGCACTTAGAGTGCGGCCTTGAAAACAAGCTTCCTTACCCCTCTTTAATTCCCCTTATAGTTCGTCTGACATTTTAACAGTTTTTACTCCCCACAATAGCCACGAGTGCACTTCGAATAACCCGGTGAGTTCATCTCTAGATGGACCAGAAGTATCGCTAAGTACAAAACAACTTACTTGCAGCTTTTACTTGTGTGTAATAGACCTAGGGATGGGGTTGAATCGGTCACGGTGTAAAGAGACTCTAAGGTTGTTTGATTAGTGTAAGGTTGGATTTCACGATACAATGCTCCGACTCTTTTGCATAACTCGCAGAGAGTTGACTCTACATATCGGATCGCATACCTGCCTCACAAACCGGTGTCGCATACCAGCTGATACCCGAGGCAGACAAGCTGATTCGGTGTTGAGATTTTTCACACAATGTTCATCTTCTTCTTTTGTTCTACGGGTCATTTTCTATCCATTTCCTCTCTTTACAGGATGCAGGTCAGAACTGTACAGAGAAAATTTCAACCTCTTCTTCACTGCAGCTATCCGTCAATGATAGACTGTCTCGTAGTTTCCTCTGCAGACACTTTTTCTCGGCCTTGCGTGAATCTAAGCTCTGAAGACTTGCCAGGATCTTGTGTTAGTGTAATGCGAGCGCGTAGGTTTCTCTGTGTTGCCGATGCAAATCGAAGGAGGAACTATTGCCTTTGGCAGCATTGCTAGTCTTCCTCATTTTTTTGTTTGTTTATTTGTCTTTCCAAAGCCGCAGCCTTTTGGCACATTGTGGCTTCATTGTTACCCTGCAGCATTCCCAGCCTATTGCTTTTGTCAATCTCCTTCCCATTGTTGTACTTCCTTTGTTCCGTCTATGCAACAACAGGCCTTGTACAGTGTGTGTGTGTGTGCGTGTGTGTGTGTGTGTGTGTGTGTGTATGTGTGTATGTATGTATGTATGTGTATATACTGTGTGTGTGTATATATATATAAATGTAAACTAGATCTATGACTTACTAAAAAAAACTACACTGGATGGAAAGATGTTCCAGAGTTAAGCCATGTGTATAATAATGCCTTTTGTGTGTGTGTGTGTGTGTGTGTGTCTTATTTATCTCCCCCCCCCCCCCCCAATCGCTTTTATCTTTCTTCGCACATGTGCTTAGTTTGCCACTTGAGACGAGATCTAGGGAGAACATGAGTCTTCCATCTGTCTTCTGCCACTGTGTTGATAGACTCAGGTCCTTGAGACATGTACACCCACACACTCTCTCACTCTCTCACACACACACACACACATATACACACCCACCCACACAGCACTACCCCAAGTGTTCTGGAACCTGGAGCTCCACAAGAAGTGCTGTGTATTCTGGGCTTTGTTGAACAGCGATTGAATGGCGTGGCCTGTGTGTGTGTGGTGCTCACAAAGCCCTTCCCTCTACTACTCATGCAAAGAAGTCAGCTGTTGGTTCGGGCCTTCCTGCTCGCTCAGATAACCGAAGAATGATAGCGGAATGCCCTGATTAGCGATCCCTCGTGATATGGCAACAGGAACTGCTTGCAGTACAAATCAATCCTGGCTTGGGATTTAATGTAAATTGTCAAATGTGTTTGCTTTCATAGAATGTGTGAACGCAGTCCTCCTGCGATACAACCCCATGCTAGTGGTAACGTGACCATGGTGGGCATCGGCATCAAACTGGAGGAGGTGCCTGTAGATGGAGGCGGAGTCAGGGAATCGCAGCAGTCCTCGCCTTCGTGCGATTGGCCGTCACGGCCGCTGAGCAACCCCGAAAAGTTGACGTCCCGCAGCACACAATCTCCTCTGGTAAGCATGATGCTAATGCTACAGTGTGTCTGTAAACATGGAGGTATTTAATGGAGCAACAGGTAGATTCACCTCATCTATGAGGCAAACTGGAGATGAAGAACAAAGCGTAGGGTTGATTCCAAGATCTGTAGGAAATGATCTATAGTGGAAATTCGTTAACCTTCCAGGTGGCTTAAACTTTCTATTGCCCCTGTTAACCCCACCCTTTGAGATAGAACTATATATTACTCATTTCTAACCAGCTTTTTTTGGGGCCGGTGTTTATTTCAAGGCCAAAAACAAGGAGCATGAAGCAGATTAGAAACGCAGTTAGACATTACAATCTGCACCTTAGAGATTTGGTTTGTACTGAAGATCTCTGCTCTAATAACTGTTCTAATATCTATTTTTATGCCCAGGCGAGATCACCCAGCAAAGAGCCAGTACACACACACAGTCCCAGCAGCCAGGACATGCTGAACAGACCCAACAGCAGACCCGGAGCCCAGCCCAATGTCAACGAGGGTGAGTTCTGCTCTTACGGATACATAAATCTTCACTAAATCTTAATGAAATGCCTTGTTTTACACACTTCTGTTGTCTGTTGGTGTCCAGGTACAGAGAACTGAAGCAATAATGGGGGATGTGGTAGCTCAGTGATTAAGGTGTTGGATTAGAAATCAGAGTTCAAATCCCAGCTTTTTTTTTGACATTTGTACCTTTTTCACAGGTTTCTTTATTTTTGTTGAATAAGACATAAGAGAGCGGGGGCACGGTGGCTTAGTGGTTAGCACGTTCGCCTCACACCTCCAGGGTTGGGGGTTCGATTCCCGCCTCCGCCTTGTGTGTGTGGAGTTTGCATGTTCTCCCCGTGCCTCGGGGGTTTCCTCCGGGTACTCCGGTTTCCTCCCCCAGTCCAAAGACATGCATGGTAGGTTGATTGGCATCTCTGGAAAATTGTCTGTAGTGTGTGATTGCGTGAGTGAATGAGTGTGTGTGTGCCCTGAGATGGGTTGGCACTCCGTCCAGGGTGTATCCTGCCTTGATGCCCGATGACGCCTGAGATAGGCACAGGCTCCCCGTGACCCGAGGTAGTTCGGATAAGCGGTAGAAGATGAATGAGTGAGTGAGTGAGTGAGAGTGAGAGAAGACGTAAGAGACGTTCCCACATGCTCAACCAAGACATCCTGCTTGACTTCGTAGTCTTGCATTTTAGAAACAAATATACAGCTAAAATAATCCGGCTAAAAAACTACGGCAACGGTGTTTGTTTCCATCTAGCTGTGTAACACGGCCACATCACGGCTTCCTCCCAGTGTGTGAAAGTGAACTTTGTCTGATCTTGTCAATAGTGTCATTCAAGCTATTAACTCCATACCTGTCATTCTGCTATTTCTACAAATATCTTTGTTGTGACTAATGACCAATGATTTGTAGATTATGCAGTTTGCGCAGCGCTAAATACAGGGTACCATGTAGGTTTCTGTCACTATGAGAAAACACTTCGTCATTATGTTAATGACATGTCGTTAATTCAAAAAATGACTACTAATATTGAAGAAATATCACTTTTAACGCTGCACGATGAAAACCTCGAGGAACGATCAGAAACAATTCCAGCGATTACAAAACACGTTTGAGTTTCCGACGAGAGTTTGATTTCAGTCGGAGAGCTTTAGATGCTTTTACATATAAAATATCGCAAAAAGAATCACTCGAAATATCGAAAATACAGAATCGCTTTTCTTCCATGAAAGAAAAAAAAATGTTAAATTTCAGTATGAGATGTTATGATAATGCAATGTTTAGATGTTTAATAGAATCATTTTCATAATTAGTTATTATTACTTTTTTTTTTTAAATGATGCCAATTCTTTGTTTTTAATAAGAAAAAAATTAAAATGTCATAACTAGTATTTTTTTTTTAGTTAGGTTTTTTTTTTTTTTTTTTGGCTTTTTAATTAATTAAACCAGATTTTTTTTTTTTTGTAATTATGAAATCTTTTCTTTAATAATAAAAAGCTGATTTTAATTAATAAGCACATTTTTAAAAATAATAATTATAATAACAAGCTGTTTTTTTGTTTTTTTAAAACAATAAGCTGTTAAAAACAATAATAAAATGCTTTTTAAGTAATAATCAGATGTTACAATATGATAATTATGATTAGAATATGATAATGAGAAGGGCTTTCTTAAATAATGATCTTGTTTTTTTTTTTTTTTTTTTTTTTTTACAATCACAAGACATTTTATCCATAGTAAGATTTCTGATAACAAACATGATGATGTTTGAGATTCTGATGTGTTTGTTGGATTTGTTTTTCTCGCTTGCCAAGTGTTTGATTTTTACTCCTGGTTTGGTCCTCAGTCCTTCCCACCATCGAGAAGATCCTGAACTCGGATTGGAGGGAGAAGATCCAAGTCACTGCTAATGTGAAAGGTAATGAAAGCTGTTGATGATTTTCTAGCTGTCTGAAACTTGTCTTAGTGTCACTCACTCACTGTGCGGATTCGACTGGAATTACAATCATGCAGGAAATGTTTCACTATGTGCAAATTATTCTCTGAAGATTTATTTCCTTAAGGTGTGTTGTATTCTTGTTTATCCTACTTTTACACCAACCACTTGAAATCACAAACAGTGTGTGTGTGTGCATGTGTGTGTAGGCACTCCAGAAAGCCTGGCTGAGAAGGAGCTTCACCTGTTGCTGATGATTAACCAGCTGTCTGCGCTGAGGGAGCAGCTGTTAGGAGCGCACTCGGAGCAGAGGAACATGGCCGCCCTGCTCCTGGAGAAACAACAGCAGCAGATGGAGCTGGCTCGACAGCAGCAGGAGCAGGTGAGGAGACGGACAAGGAACGAGTAGATAGAAAGTGAAGGGTAGTGAAGAGGTGTTTGTGTGTGTGTGTAGATGAGAGAGGGTTCGGAGGAGGCGACAATGCTCATGACATGATCAAAGAGATCAAAGTACACAAGAGACGAGAACTGCCTCAAGCTGCTTAATTCTAGTGGATCGCTGCATCCGTGTCTGTTTAAGTGCCTCAGATATCACTATCTGTACCTGTTTATTGCTTTTACTTCACCGGATCTGTGATCTCTGTTTGGATTTAACCCCAGATTGGGTCTGAGAAATGTATTTATTTATTGTAAATAATAATAATAATAATAATAAGTAATAATAATAAGTTTGGGGGTGGGGGTGGGCATGGTGGCTTAGTGGTTAGCACGTTTGCCTCACACCTCCAGGGTTGGGGGTTCGATTCCAGCCTCCGCCTTGTGTGTGTGGAGTTTGCATGTTCTCCCCGTGCCTCGGGGGTTTCCTCCAGGTACTCCGGTTTCCTCCCCCGGTCCAAAGACATGCATGGTAGGTTGATTGGCATCTCTGGAAAAATTGTCCGTAGTGTGTGAGTGAATGAGAGTGTGTGTGTCTGTGCCCTGCGATGGGTTGGCACTCCGTCCAGGGTGTATCCTGCCTTGATGCCCGATGATGCCTGAGATAGGCACAGGCTCCCCGTGACCCGAGGTAGTTCGGATAAGCGGTAGAAAATGAATGAATGAAGGAATGAATAATAAGTTTGACCCTCTCGTTTCTTCGAGGTGTCTGAATCCCGGCTATATCGCTCCGGTTTATAATTATCTTCAACTTCAAACTTTTAGTTTGTTCTTCTTGCCAAACGGACAAAATATAACTCAGAGTGACCATGAACAGGCAAATACTAAGGATGAGGGAAGGTTGTGAAAGAGTCATGCTCCGTTCACACGAATCGGAGATCGTACATGCGCGAGCGTCGGCGTATTGCGTGTCATATCAGACGGTTGAGAAAGTTGAACGTCGAGCAAATACGGAGCGACTCAGGACTGTGTGCTGTGGAGTGAAGATGCTAGAGGTCATGTGATCCGTGTCAAAGCGCACACGCTGCTGCAATTTCATCTCGTATGATGAATTTTCTACACAAACGTAAACAAAATCTCTGCCACACATTGATAAATGTTGTTCTTATGGCAACCAGTAGTAGTACGTTTGACTTCGTAGTGAAGCGACTGGAGACGTGTAGCGATCTGATCAGTGTGTGTTTGAATGCAACGGCCGTCAGAGCAGAAGCCTTTTTGTTAGATCCCAGTGAAACTCTTCTGGTCTTAACCGGATGTTCTGCAGACTTCTGTAGCTGTTTATAAAAATGTTCATTTGATTACATGCCTAGTGTGTAAATAAGTAGATTTTATCCTTGTGCATGCTGAAGGATTTTCATGACGGTTAAAGACAGAAATGGTTCACCTGCTTCCTCAGAAATGAGGACTTCGAGAAGATCCGAAACGTGTCACGAGAGTTATAGAGAAGAAATAAAGTTCACATACTGAATTAAATGAACACTGAAGCCATCATGTTTTACTGTGTGTGTGTGTGTGTGTGTTTCAGATTGCTAAACAGCAGCAGCAGCTGATCCAACAGCAGCACAAGATCAACCTCCTTCAGCAGCAGATCCAGGTGAAGCTTCAGTGTAATGTCCAGTGTATATTTAGTTAGAGGTGCAGATCTGTTCTGTTCTGCTGGAGTGATCGTACTCCCTTTCACTCTTGCCTCAGCAGGTAAACTTGCCCTATGTGATGATCCCGGCTTTCCACACCAACACACAGCCGCTGCCCGTGTCCTCTGATACCCAGATGGGACTCCCGCTTCAGCCCATTCCCTGCAAGCCAGGTGAGTGCCTCAGAGAGAGCGTGTTTAAACGTAACCTTATCCCATAATCAGCATCATCATCACCATCATCATCATCATCATCACATTATCATCATTACCGTCACCACCATCATCATTATCATCATCATCATCATCATCATAACCATCACCACATTCATCATTTACAATTAATCATGATGAGAATGTATGAAGTGCTAATAATGAGGAAATAGACAATTGTGCATACTGCATTCTCCCTCACAGGTATTTCTGTGTGTGTGTGTAGGTATGTAGGTGTGTGTAGGTGTGTCTGTGTAGGTGTCTGTGTAAGTTTCTTTGTCTCTGTTTGTGTGTGTCTGTGTCTGTGTCTGTGTGTGTGTGTAGGTTTCTTTGTCTCTGTTTGTGTGTGTCTGTGTCTGTGTCTGTGTGTGTGTGTGTGTGTGTGTGTGTGTGGCACTTCTTTCCATCAAGAATGGTTAGAATATGTGAAAGTTTTGAACTTCACTCTCGCTCTCTCTCTCTTTCTCTTTCTCTCTCACTCTCTCTCTCTCTTTCTCACTCACTCTCTCTCTCTCTCTCTCTCACTCACTCACTCACTCTCTCTCTCTCTCTCTGTCTCTCTCTCTCTCTCTCACTCTCTCTCTCTTTCTCACTCACTCTCTCTCTCTCTCTCACTCTCTCTCTCTTTCTCACTCTCTCTCTCTCTTTCACTCACTCACTCACTCTCACTCTCTCTCTCTCTCTCTCTCTCTCTCTCTCCCCATCTTTCCCCCTCACTTCTCCACCCTGTACTGTGACATCACAAACAAACTGACAATTAGATTTTTTTTTTATCATCATGTTTTTAAGAGCAGAGTATTTTCCCTTCCCCACCCTCTCTTTGTCCAAATGTTTCCTGTAACTCGCACAAGGATTTTTTGCATTCTGCTCTTTGCATTCTGAAATGTTAATTGTTCTGGCAGAATAATCAGAGCTCTTGTTTTGACTGATCTGTTGATTTCCTTTGCCAACAAAAACATCACCTTTATATGCAATTTCCAAAATAGTAGCTAGCAGCCGATTATAAGCTATGGCAACCCTGACCATGCAGTTACTAAGGATGAACGCTAGCTAGCTAACGCAGTAGTTAATGTTTTTGAGTTTGTGTTTTTAAACTCTAAGCTTTTTTTATTTTTATTTTTTGGCATAAATGAGCTAAAGTTTTAGAAGCTTTTGTCTTTTTGATTCACGTCATTTGATTCGAGTTCCGGTTTGCGGCTCAGAAAGTTCCAAATGTTTAGCTCCGGTTTCCGTTCGCTGTTAACTTCACAGACACGTCCGCCAGCAGTGATCAACGGATCAGGGTGTGATAGAAGGAGACCTCGAGGTGTGAACAAAGATTTTGTGAAGTAAAGAAGTCTGCTGAAACTCGTTCTGAAAAGCGAAAGAAATTGAATTATGTAAATAATGTTACTTATGAAACAACTCCATTCCATTAACCCACTTATATAACTCTAAATGAATTCCAGTCGATTCCTTATTTCTATTCTTTCGTTCCTCTTTTTTTCCATCCATTGTCCTTTATACGCATGTTGGGTTTATTCTTGTGGGGTTTTTTTTTTTTTTTTTTTTATCGCACTGTTTTGCTCCTTTTTCATTCATTTTCTTTTCATCTTTCCTTCATCATTGTTCTGCTCTTTCATTTCTTTCGTCCTTCTAATTTTTCTTTTTTCTTCCTGCGTGATTTTTTTTTTCTTCTTCTTAATTTTCGTTTTCTTTGTTCCTTCCTTTCTCTCAGCGTTTCTGCCTTCTTTCTTTTCGTCCTTCCTTCCTTCCTTCCTTCCTTCATCACTCAGTAAGACGGAGTGTTTTGTTTCATGAGTCCTGGCTCTCTTGTCAGATCAGACGTCAGCTCTGCATTGTGTAACTGTTAGCTTTTACACTTCATGTGGAGGAACCGGGTTCGATCAAACGCTTTCTTTCTACCAGATCTAAGCAAATGATTTCAAATATTAACAACCTCCACACCTTTAAAAGTTTTATTTTTTTTTGTTTGATCTAGTCTTTTGTGGTCCAAGGTTAGCGAGCGTGATTTGTCTTTTGTTAACGTGTCGCAGCGCACAATGAGTTTAAAAAAAAAACGATGACACCTGGGTCATAGGCAATTTTTCCGATGAATAAAATTCTCAGAAAGCTTCTGAGTTTCTGACCTCAGTGCATCTCGGTTTTCGATTTCCCTTTTTCTTTCCTCTTGCCTTAATCTCAAGGTCTAATTTTTAAATAAAAGCAGTAATTGTGCGAATGAAAGCCTCGGCGCTGGTGTTCTCGCTTTTGTTCCTCCTGTGTAAACACGAGAAGCTCGACGAGAGGTCAGCCGAGTGGAATTGCTTCTCGGTGCGCAGACTGTAGAGTACTGCATAAAAGAGCACAAAAGTACTGCATGTTCCCTTAAGGAAAGTGAGTGAGTGAAAAGAACGGAGCACAAAAGCAGAAGAGAAGAAGCTGTTCGATGAGCTGCGTTGTGGTGTTTTGTCGCAGGTCAAAGATTAGGGTTAGTGACATGACTGCTGTGTTCCTCAATGAGTTAAAAAGGTATTTGGGGAAAAACATTCCACCACTCGTTTATTTATTTATTTATTTATTTATTTATTTTTATGTAGGAATATATCGATTAAACATTGTTTTTCATTTTCATGATGGATTGTTTTTTTTTTCTTTTCTATTTTTAGTGGAATATCCCATGCAGCTCCTCCCAAACCCTCACTCCACCCATCTGAAAAGATCCAGTGGTACAGTCTATCGACAGGTACGCATTTTCCTTTCTGGTTTTCCTCTCAGCGTTGGATTTCATTTCCTATTTCTTGCTTATCTTCTTTTATCTTATTTTTTTTTCTGCGTTCTAGGAGAGCAGTCAGCCGTTGAACCTCACAGCCAAACCCAAGAGCCCCCAGAGTCTGGATCTTCCCTCTTCCCACCTGCAGTCCACCTACAGGAGCAGAGATGTTCAGCACAGCCCACCTCGACCTGCACTTAGCCTGGGTGTGTGATACACACACAAAAACACACATTCGTGCACACACGCATTTTTTGTTTTGGTCCATTTCCGTGAATTAGCATGAACCCTCGGCTCAACATACAGACGATACGTTCACCAGTCGATCACCATTGTGCCGATGCCATTAGTGTGGTGGAAAAACCAGTGACTGTGAGGAAATTCAGAAACTCCCTCACCTGTAGACTGTGTAGGATTAAACATTTCCCTTTTTGCTCTGATGGAACATTTTGTCTTTGACTGTGATTAGTCTGATGCACCGTTTTGACTGAAGGGTCAACGGGAGTTTATTAACCTGCTCTTTGACTTTGATGGATTAATGTTAATGTTAATAAAGACGTCTCTAACCCGAGTGTTCGTCTGCAGGGATTCTTTACTGTGTGGTACGTTTGGAGGTCTCTGTACAGTAAGGTGTCAGGATTTAGACTCGGCAAGAGAGAGTGTTTGTCAGTGTTGTAGTGAGAAAGTGTTAAGTATTAGTCAGGGTCTTAACTGTCTAATACTCAACACTTTTACAGACAAAAATAAACGTGTTGAGTATTAGTCAGGGTTTCTGCGAACATGTTGAGCATTAGTCAGTGTTTCAGTAAAAGTGTTTATTAGTCAGGGTTTCAGTAAAAGTGTTGAGTATTAGTCAGGGTTTCAGTAAAAGTGTTGAGTATTAGTCAGGGTTTCAGTAAAAGTGTTGAGTATTAGTCAGGGTTTCAGTAAAAGTGTTGAGTATTAGTCAGGGTTTCAGTAAAAGTGTTGAGTATTAGTCAGGGTTTCAGTAAAAGTGTTGAGTATTAGTCAGTGTTTCAGTAAAAGTGTTGAGTATTAGTCAGTGTTGAACAATAAAAAAAGTGTTGAGTAATAAAATAAAACATAGGAACATGATGAGGAAAGTATGAAGGATGTTAATGAATAAATGAACATTGCCTCATTTCCACTTCACTCAGTCACTACAGTCACTTTAAATATTTAAGGTCCTGTCAGTGTTCAGTATTCAGTGTTCAGTATTCAGTGAACATTAAATGATGTAAATCTGTAAAAACTTGTTCCTACATTTTGGCCCGAAGCTTTTTTTTGTTTTATTCTCAGGCTTTTATGGTTTTCTGCCAAATGCTTATTTTACATTTTCTTATCATCCTGCCGCAAGAAAATGAGCGAAAAAAAGGAAAGAAAAAAAAGAGTCTCAGTTTTTCACACACTGATAAAGTGCTGTGTGACTTTTGGCTGTTTTGTAGTCAATAGTACACAATCAATACAGTTGCCCTTCTGCTCCTCCGCGCTGAATCATTTGCCCCATTGACTTCGTCCTGCTTCGGCTATTTATTACTTTTCATCTGTGACTCGCACGGATTAGATTCAAATCAACTGCGTGTGTGTCTGAGTTTTATTAATGCTTCTGATTTCTCTGACTCGGTGTGTACAGTACGAGGGCGGTTTGTGGCGTCCGTGACTAAATTCATGGCTGTGGATGATCGTTATTAAGGGATGAATACGTGGCGGCCGCAATACTTTTATCTAGCTTACGTTTGTCGCGTACAGATTAATCTCGATGTCAAAAAATGTTTAAAAAATAAAACAAAACGTCGTTTTTTTGAGTTCCCGTCAGCCGACGGCGGTTTTCTTGTGCGTGAAAACTAAATAGCGTTTAAACAATGAGTCTTTTGATGTTAATTGGTTTTAATTGTTTACTCTGATGTGCACTCAGGGGTGTTTTAATGACTGTATAGAAGAATAACTCGTCTCTTAATTCTTCTTCTGAGGTAATTTAGATCTTGTCATCACCTCCAGTGTCTCACTGATCCTAAACATTAAAATACGTTAGTGCCTTCGGGGTGTTCCCTCTGGCGCATGCCTTTGAAATGCGGCCTTGGTTCTTTTTCTTCTTTTTCTTCTTCTTCTTCTTCTTCTTTTTTTTTATTTTTAAAAAAGACCATAAGCTTGGAATAAACCCAAGTTCCTTAGGTGTTAGACAGAAGATCCTGTGTAAATCTTTTTCTTGTCTCCTTCTCTAGGCTTCTTGGGCGACGGCGATCTCGTGAGCCAAACCATCCATGAAGCCCAGCAGCTGTTGCGAGGAAGCCAAGGTCCGGCGAGCCGGGAGAGGGACGGCGGCACGAGGCTGGTGAGTCAGCGTCTTAAAGCAGCAAGCACCAGGGTATTTTCTCTCACACACACACACACACACACATACACATACACATACACACACACACATTTCAGCTGGTCAGTGGCACCTGGAGCTCGCCGTTTGTCACCGCCGCTCAGAGCGAAACTCGGAGAACATGTTAAGGGTCACGTATCGATTTACGACAGGTCACCCGAGCGAGAGCGCACGTTTTTACGGGAACAGCTGTTCTTCACACGCTTCTCGTTCACAGTTTATTTTTCTTGGTGTGGCTGCAACTTTGCATGAACCCTGTCAACAAGTCACTTTTTTTTTCCTCCGGTATTTTCACCTATTTTACCTACAGAAAGGAATGATTGTTTTCTCTTTGTCTACTGTGAATTCAGGCTGTTCCTCTTTAAGCATTCCTCTTGAACCTGCTTTAATTGCCTTTGACTATTCAGACAACTTCAACTTATTATTATTGTTATTATTATTATTACTATAATGACAGGGGTTGCTCACGCACATAATTATTTAGAAGTTTGTATAAGTATCTTCACATTTTGTCTTTTGTGCCCGGTGTCTCTGGGTTAGTTTCGGCATAACAATACCTAGCAATCGGTTCACTCTTTTGTTTTGATTACGTTGTGCGCAGAACGATTATAAAGAATCGTCCCGAGCCGATCGCATCCTTCACGTGGACCGGGCCGAGGACAGACAATCTGTACGGACGAACGACGAGCATCTCAGCGATGACTCAGAAGGTATCTCCCTTTTATATTTAAGGCTTAGGATTTTAAACCTCACCCTGTTATTTTAACACCAGAACTTCCTGATATTTCCTGGCATTACTTGCTTCCTAGTTGTGTTGTGTTGTATTCATAGTAGTGCATTGTAAGGTCATTGTGCCTGGAGCACAAACGAGAATTTGCATGTATCGCTCTAATTAAATCACTGCAGGTAACCATTATTTGCTTTGGAATGCATAACAGACTTAAGAATGATAATTAAAGGCTTGCTCTGTGAGTCAGAGTTTCTTTTTTTTTAAGACAATATTTGTGAAATAGACTTAAGACCTTTGTCACTGGGTGTTTTTAGGGCAGATGGTCTCAGGAGTTGGGGGCTACACTGACAGCCGGAGCTCCTCTTCTGGTCACATCAAGAGACCCATGAACGCCTTCATGGTGTGGGCGAAGGACGAACGCCGGCGCATCCTGCAAGCATTTCCTGATATGCATAACTCGAGTATCAGCAAGATCCTGGGTGAGTGGTTTTGTTTTTTATTTATTTATTTTTAGCACCTCTCTCGACTGTTTCTGCTTGTTTGTGTTTGCACAATGTTAACCTCGGGGACTTTCACTCAATCTGCACCTGTTTTTTTTTTTTTTTCCCTTCCCTTCAGCACATTCTTTGTAATTATCTCTTGTTCTCCACCTTACATTCTCTCACGTCTTTGTCCTCTTAACACTTACCCCTCGTTGTTGCCCGGTGGTTTCCTCAATCAGTCCAGGTGTTGCTTACTGATTCTTCGGTTGTTTCATGTACCGCCGCCGCCGCTGGCGCTGACGAGCTGGCGGATGAAGGGGTGGGGGGAGTTGTAGGGTGACGGAGAAAGTTGGAAGGCGGCATCGGTTTGGGCACGAACTGCCACCTGGCTTCTCTGGCTAACAGGAAAACACCACCCAGAGCCACCCCCTCATCCTCCTCCAGCTGCCTTCCTCCCCCTCTTCCTCTGACAAAACACTGACATTCCTTTCCATTGTGCAAAACTCACGACATAACCGCAACCCACTGCCCCTCTCTCCTCTCCACTCCTCTCCTTCTGCCTTTGACCCTGACAGGGTTCACTTACTCACCTTTTGTTACTTCGGTACATCTCAAGTCTTCACCTTGATTGCATTTTTTTACGTCTGTGTGTCTCCTTTACATTCCTGACTTAAACGTATGAACTTAATTAACTCTTTATACAGTGGTGTTAATATGAAGCTCGTATGAAAGGAGACACTCAGGACTTTGTAGAGTTTCATCAGTGTTTCTGTTTTTCTCTACAATACTAGAGGTGACATAAACATACTGTAGGAAAGTTCCAGGTTTATTTTCTCCACACAGATGTTTGTATCTTCAGAGTAAATGTTGATATCAAACCCGTTTCTGCTCTCTGAGACGCTCAGAGTGTTTGTTCATCTAAAAAATCAGCTCAAATTTATCCTCAACACTGAACTTGTGTGTTCACGGTGTGCAGTGGGTTTGTACCTTATTAGTTTAAAAAAAATAAATAAAAGGTCAGAGCAGATAAACAGTGTCCTACTGAGTCAGAAGGTGGTTTAGTTTTTCCCCTAATGTCAAAAGAATTGTGCAGTGGTATGCAGTGGCATAGTATATAGAGCTCGGCCTGATTTGCACCTCTGTTTCGCCCCCTGTAGGATCACGCTGGAAGTCTATGTCCAACCAGGAGAAGCAGCCGTACTATGAGGAGCAGGCCAGGCTGAGCAGACAGCACCTGGAGCGCTACCCCGACTACAAGTACAAGCCCCGGCCGAAGCGTACGTGCATTGTGGAGGGCAGACGGCTGCGTGTGGGCGAGTACAAAGCCATGATGAAGAGCCGCAGGCAGGAGCAGCGCGCCTCGTATCCACCCAGGTGAGCAAATCAAATGCTATCAGTGTTGAGCTTAAGGATAAGGATCTGGGTTACTGAGAAAAAGGTCAGGGGTTCAAGCTACAGCATCATCAACATGCCACTGTTCTGCCCTTGAGCAAGGCCCTTAACCTTTTCTGCTCCACGGTGCTATATCATGGCTGATCCTGCACTCTGACCCCCTGCACTCTGACCCCCTAACTTCCTAACAAGCAGAGACGAATTTCGCTGACAAATAAAGGCTCCTTCTTAACTGGAGGGCCTTGAATTAATGTGCTCTGAAGTTAAAATAGTGTGTGTGTGTGTGTGTGTGCCCTGTGATGGGTTGGCACTCCGTCCAGGGTGTATCCTGCCTTGATGCCAGATGACGCCTGAGATAGATAGGCACAGGCTCCCCGTGACCCGAGGTAGTTCGGATAAGTGGTAGAAGATGAGTGAGTGAGAGATTGAGAGTGAAATTAAAATATTTCCATTGACGCCTAGGTTATGTTTTTCTTTATATTATACTTTTCATAACGGTATATTAAAAATTTCTCTCTTCTTTATCCCGCAGCCAATCAGATCAGCAGCTGCACTACTCGACGGTCGACGCTCCGTACTCCACCAAACCCATGTCCATGACCCTGCCTCTGCACCCTTCCCTTCTGGAGCACTACCTCCCTCGTTCCCTCGATCCACCCCAAGCCTCACGTGGCCCGGAGGAGGCGGACGGACCACGTTGCAAACCACAGTACAGCGAGGGAGAAGAGAGTGAAGGAGGAGAGCGCAGCGAGGGCGAGCTGGTGGTCCTCACTGACTGAGACAGGGCTGGGAGCTGAGAGCAAGGTGCTGTGAGGTGAAACCTTCGGGGTTTCCGGGGCAAGGTGCTTTCACACTTCACCTGGGAGAAAGAACCATTGCTTTTTGCTAGACTACTTTTAACACCAGCGGCGGTGACAAAGTTAAAAGACGGCTTATTAAAAAACTGCTCGATATTTAAAAATAATAATAAATGTATTTTACAGTCCTTCAGTGCTGCTGATGCTCAGAGTTTCAGGAGGAAACACACACACGTGCAGCAGATAAACACTGGGCTTATGTGTAGTCGAGGCTAAACTAATCGTTAATATGTTTACTACTTACCCCAATAAATTTCTAACGCTTACTTTAGTTTGGCACTTGTATTCCTGGATTAATGTTAACGGAAACGTATACGAAGTTCTCTTGTTAAAAAGAAAACCTAAAGAAAATATCTTTTATATATATTTGTCCAAACGATTCCTCTAGTTGAAGCTGAAATCAATCAATAAGTTTACATTATATCGAACTGATCGATTTTTAAACCTACAATTTACCTCGAACGCATCTGATCAGATGTGATGTGTTTTAGGATTCGTTTTGCACTGGAGCTACAAAGCTAAAATGTTGGAGACTAACGACGTGACGTTCTTGTAACTTCTGTTAACGTCTAGAACGAACGAGGAGCAGGAGGTCCATCCGGCTAACAGCTCGTGGGCTGAATCTGACCTGATCAAGGTTTAATCTGGCTTACATAATGTGTTTAGTGCCATGTTGTTCAGCTGTAAACGTACTGAACAATTTCAGGGGAAAATTAGAACGATAAACACCGGTTTTGACGAAAAGTGCTAATGAATTAAAATGATAAGGAAAAAAAAATACATGAAAGAACCAATATTACAGTAGGTGTTTTACAAGTAATGGGGTGTGAATACTTATGCAATCAACACTTTTTGTGTTCTTGGTTTGCACCAAACTTTTTTTTTTAGTTCACTCCACATGACTTTACCTAAAATCTCGTCTTTAATTCGTGACCAGTTATGTCGTTGTTATAAATCTGGAACACGTATGTAATATATCACAGTAATAGATGCGGCGAAAAAAACAGGTTCAACTGATACAACAGAACCAGTTACTGTATTATTGCCACTAATTATCATCATTAAAAAATAAACAACAGCTTAGCATTTTCAAAATTGTCTCAATTTTTAAGCGCTTATTAATTAATCACGTAATAAGGAAACTGGAAAATTACAAGCTGGAGCCTAAATGTTCGACCAGTTGGACCAGTTTATCCTGTGTGGAAGTGTTTATTTTTAGCTGTTCACACTATGCTGGGTTTGTTTGTTTATTTATTATTATTTTTTTTGTTTTATGTAGTGAAACCTTTAATCCCGTTAATAAATTTCCATAAAGTTTGAACTATTGAAACTAAAATTTCCCGTATATACAATCCCTTAACGTTGAATTGGTGTTTAATCCTTCTACCGATGATGTAAGAACATCTGAATACGTAAAAAAAAAAGAAGTTTAAATATCGTTATTATTATTGTTGTCGTTGTGTCTCAGGACCTCCGGTAAACGCTTCCCCTGCCTTAAGCTAGACTTCTTTTTAGAGCCAAACTCGGCACCTTTCCACGCTTTGGTTGTGCCGAATGGCAAAAGGGAATTTAAAAAAGATGAGGAAATATAATCATCCTACTTTTATTTAGATTTCTACGCTCATAGTTCTACCCTAAATCTTAAACACACACAAAAAGGTACCAATCTGTATCTGTTCCTTGTCGAAGCCATGCTATTATTTCCCATCGTTTTTTGTCTTTAGTATCTTTTAACAAAGGTGAAGGTGATTTTGTGGTTTAATTTTGATTCACTTTTATAGCTTTTAGCAGTCATGATGTGCGCATTGTACTATTTTTTTTTTAAAAAAGTTGAAAGATACAAAACGACAAGGAATAGTGAAGCTTGGTGCCTTTATTTCTGAAAGTGTACGCCTGATGGCGCCGTCTGCTGTTCAGGAGCGGTATTGACCTCGATCTGTACAGTAATGTGAGGCACACAGGCATGAACATGCACTTTTATTCTTTTATTTAAAAAAAAAAAAAAGATTAAGATCTATATATTTGGCCAGAGTGGGTAAAGTTTATAGAAATACCTGAGAAGTCATTTATCTAGCCTCGCTTTTTTGTCCCTATCATTTTTATGTATATAGCTTGGGTTTGTGTTTACGTTCGTAATTATTTGACTTCTCAAACTTTTTTTTTTTAAAAAGCTGAAATGAAATATGAAAAAAAAAAAAACCAGTAAGAAGAAAAACTGAGGAATAAAAGAAAAGCGTGAATTATCGCTAGCTGGCGTATAAAACAAACAAGCTGGAATCATGTATATATTTTAAAAAAGGAATGAATACCGTTTGTATCTGTACCTGTAAAATCAGATTTTAGGGGGGGGGGGGGGGTAAAAAAGTTAGGATTTGGAAGGGGGAAAAAAAAATACTGTTAAAACCAGCTGTTAATGTAAATATAGATTATAGACTTTATTTTGTTTATAAAAGTGTATAAGTTAAAGGTGTACATTTTACCTGTATGTTTTTTGTTAGTTTTAAGGTTTAATAATAAAAAAAAACTTGTGTTCCTTTTTGCAGTTATATTTGATTTTGTGTCTTTTTTTTTTTTTTTTGTCCTTGGATTATTAAAAAGTTTTCAAATTTATACAATGCATCAAATAGCCAGTGTGATGCGGTGAAACAGAAATAGTGAACAATACTAACACCACCATGTCCGTGGTTAAGCAATTTATATAATGTCATACTTTTTATCTGTTTATTGTTACATTCAATGTCCACAAAACAAAAAAAGGTCCTGTTTTCACTTAGGTTTAATGACGTCACACACATTTTCTCTGATATGCCAAGACAGTGTGACCTTACAGCTTGACCTCAGACTGTTACAAAGCTCTAACACCGGAGACTCCTTCTACTGCATATACACTTTAAATAAACTCACTGTAAACTCATTGTCTTTACAGAAACAGACTTTCATGTGTAAATAATTACTAGAGAAGGTTCAGAAAAACTTCAGTCCATTCAGCATGAAGCGCTGAACAGTGAGGTTAAAGTTTAAATGCACTTCAATGCTTTTTTTCCTTATATAGCTTGTTTAACAATGGACGTGGGCACGGTGGCTTAGTGGTTAGCACGTTCGCCTCACACCTCCAGGGTTGGGGGTTCGATTCCCGCCTCCACCTTGTGTGTGTGGAGTTTGCATGTTCTCCCCGTGCCTCGGGGGTTTCCTCCGGGTACTCCGGTTTCCTCCCCCGGTACAAAGACATGCATGGTAGGTTGATTGGCATCTCTGGAAAATTGTCCGTAGTGTGTGATTGTGTGAGTGAATGAGAGTGTGTGTGTGTGTGTGCCCTGCAATGGGTTGGCACTCCATCCAGGGTGTATCCTGCCTTGATGCCCGATGACGCCTGAGATAGGCACAGGCTCCCCGTGACCCAAGAATAGTTCGGATAAGCGGTAGAAGATGAATGAATGAATGAACAATGGACGTCGTCTCAAAGCTGCTTTACAGAACATAAAAAGTATAGTACAAAAAGTTCAAGATTAATATCTTTGTGTTGTATAAATATGTTTGTATTTATTCCCAATGAACAAGCCTGAGGTGACTGTAGTGAGGAAAAACTCCCTCAGATGGAAGAGAAAGAAACCTTAAGAGGAACCAGGACTCAAAGGAAACACATCCAATGTTTTCTCTCTTATAGAATTAATCAAAAATGCAGCTTTGAATGACTTTAGCCTTGAAAATTCTAGAGGTGCATGCGTTCGATTCAGGATATCCTCGATAGTAGACTTCCTGTGTTGGCTTTCTGAGGAACAGAGAGTGGCTGTGGGTCATGAGGCATCGGAGACAGGCAAAAGTTCAAGAATGAAACAAGGCCCAAGGTGATGCTTTACTTTACATGGATCACCAGGCAACTTTCCTTAATATGAAACTATAACAATAACAAACCTGAAACATCTTTTTTATATATATATATATTTAAAATTGGGTGTCAAGTTAGAATGACTGTATGGTCACAGAACAAATCTATTGACACTAAAAACAGTTAAAATGATCATATTTATCACATTAATGATCATATTTATCATTATAGTTAACATTCATAGGACAAGTTAGTTCCTGTTATCACTCGTAACAAACTTTTACTGTTGCAAATGGATTTAATACTGAGATCTCATTCTGACCAATCAGAAGAGAGAATTTTACTAATCATCCAGGTCGATCAGCTCATGTCTAATTTACGATTTTTTATTTGTTCGTTCTGAAATTTGTAGACATTCGGGCATCAGAAGCACACGGATTTAAAGCAGATGGAAAAAATATGAATCATCATCCCCAATTATTCTGGATATGGGATTGATTCTGGGATATAAATACTATAGATTTGTACATGTCAGTGTTAGTAACTTTAAATCATATAACATATTACATTTAATAAATACAGGAATAAAATCAGCAAAAAACATTAAATATAATAATCTAATAATTTATCAATTTAAAAAAGTAAATAAAAACGTTTTAATAATATATAATTATTCACTTTACGATAGTTATTAATTCTTAATTTATATAATTTTATATATTTAAGAAATGTTACAAAAAAACATTTAACGTGTTATTTTATTTCAATCTTTTAAAAAAAATGCAATTTGTTAACTTATAAAATGATCTGTAATATATATAATATATAGACGACTATTATATAGTTTCAGACATTTCTGAAGGTTAAAATTGTCTTTATTTCCTAATACAAGAACGCAGCGCTATCTGATGTTACAGATATTAATCTAATATCTTTGTGTTGTTTATTCAAACTAATTCCACACATCTGAAATGACTAGAACGAGTTTCAATTCAGGACAGCAAATATTTTTTAATGGAAATCTATCAGAACAAATGTTACATTACTTTTCAAGTCGAAAAGGTCATTTTACAGTACAGTATTGTCTTTTCACAATATTTCACAGTATTTACATCTCCTTCCACGTCACACGTGCTTTTCACCTCGAGCCTACAGCGCTCTCTGGTGGTGGCGATGCGTCTACACAACGCACACACTGTTTAATGGTGACCGTGTCAGAGAGAAACATCAGGAACTAGTTCAGTCCAACTCCAAGTACAAACTGGAAATGTCAAGGTTAAGAGAAACACACTGTTATCTGTACACTGCTTCAAGTCAGTCCAATACATTCACAGAACAACAACAACAACAACAAAAAGAAAAACAGAATAGCAAAATAACTGCAAGCTGGAGAAAACAAACAAACAAACAAACAAACAAAAAAAACCCAGCAGATTCTCCATTCATACATCACAGAAATAAGACAGAAAGGTCTAGGAGGTCGCTTTAAAATGGACGCAATGAGAACTACTTCACGTGAATAGTTTAAAAACATGGGCCTTCACTTTTAAAGTTAATTTGTACATTTTTGGTTTGTTACCGCAAGAATGTTATAAAAATGTCACAAAAGCTGCATCACCGATATGAAGCGCTGGTTTTCCTTCATCGCTGTCAGAAATCTCAGGACCAAGCCACACTTCTCCTTCTCCCTAGTTACACAGGTGTGTGTGTGTGTGTGTGTGCCTTTTAAAGCATCAAAATGCACGCAAGTGCTCATTAAGGTCCAGTTACATACTATAACAGGGCACAAAAATATACACTAAAGGGACAAAAGATCCTGATGGTACAAAGTCAAGTAGCTTGATACCGTTCTTCTAGACTGTTAGCATCGGGTCATTTCTTATTTATTCATTGGTGGTAGTGATATTTCCTTTCTGGAACAATTTTACTGGTGCATTTAAACTTAAACACACAAACACACGGTCAGAAATAAAAAGGCACCAAAAGGTATTTTGACTCTGTACCATTAACTGTACATTTTGTATCTTGTAGTATCGGAATTTATAAAATCGTAGTTTTAGGCCCAGTGCTGCTCGGTAACGTTGTACGTTTCCTTGTGTAAAACACACTAAATGTAAATACTTTACCATAACAGACAGTTTGGTGCTTTTATTTCTGAGTGTGGCAGCAACATTCATGGCCCTGTCTCAGGAACTGACCCTAACCCCTCAAAAAAATACTATCATGCTTACAAACTGTAGAATAAATAATATAGAAAAGAGAAAATCAGTCAAAGGCGGGAGATCGTTCAGGATCATTAGTGACTCGGTGGCTACAAAATTATTCATGGTGTTGTTGAAGTGCCTCTTGGCTCCAGTTATTGCCCGCAGGTTTGACTGTTTCATTATTAACCGGCGTCATCAACCATTAACACACGCGCTGGCGCACCTGAGCAGCGGGGACGCGCGAGGGCACGCGGACACGGACAGATCGAGCTCGTGCTCAGCCACGAAATCCTGAAATCAATCTGCAAGTACTTTGCTGCCACTTAAGTGAAAACAGGATCGGGATTTGGTTAGGATGAGACTCGAGATAGAAAGAATCTGAAGCAAAGAGGCGCTGAAGTTTACGGTTCAAATAATGTCCTGTTTTAATGTCATTACCTTAACGTATTATGTTACAAATAAGTTATTACGTGTTTTAAAAATTTCTCGGAACAATTTTAAACATAAATATTTTAGACAACAGATAACGACAGTTTTATGTTTACTCAACTCGGTAACTAGTTAGACGTAACATTTGATATCAACTTAAGTCTGTTATTTCGACATGTTTCATTTTTTGAATTAATAACTCGTTATTTCAATCCCTTCTGGAACTGAAGCGATACGCTGTTTAACGTCTCACTTTATCTGTGAAAGCCACATCATTCTCATCCCTCTTGAGCCATTCAGTGCGATTTCCTGCCCTGTGAATGGGGGCGGAGTCGAGCTGGAAAATACAAGAGACCACGCCCCTCTATCAGGATAGAAACGTTTCATCGTAGGTTAAAGACACAATCGATCTCTCTGCAGTGACGCGTGACTCGAGTGGAACCGAGTGGAAAGATGCCAGGAAAATGAATAATCTGTAACGTTTCCTTATTTTCCCTTTAATTTGTCACCCGTCTGCTGTGATCGTTAATCACATGCACATCATTAGTGGAAAGACTAAACCCTCTTCTATTGCCTCTGGATTTAATGCTCGAGGAGTTCGAGCCACACAAAGCCTTAACATCTGCTGGATCAAATTATGCAACGCGCTTATATAACCTTCAGCACCTCTTTCCTTTCAGGATCCGGTTGAACAGATTGACCAATTTTTGTAGTCATTAGAAAGAAATTTCCAGCCAAGTATCTGGGACTCTAGTTACTCGGTCCGTCTCTCTGCAGGTAACGTGAGGGCAAATGGAGGAGGAGGAGCAGCAGGAGGAAGAGGAGGAGGAGGAAAAGGAGGAGGCTAGGACTGAGATTTTTCCATCACCTGTGCTGAATGGATAATTCAACAGAGTTACTCGTTACCATAAAAGCTTAAAAGGCAGGAAAAATCTGGTCCCCAGAAAGTGTAGGGTGAATGGACCTGGTGGCCTTAACTTCTCAGGAATTTCTCGGGCCTACAAAAAAAAAAAAAAAAAAAAAAGTCATGCTTAACCAAGCGTGCACTTCCAGACTACGGCGTATGCTGCTACGGGTCTGAAAGGTAATTTCTCTCTCTCGAGGAAGGCATTGGGTGTTGGTGGGTTGTGTTTTTTTTTTTTTTTTATGGGTGTGCAGCTTCACTCTCTCTCTCACTCGCCAAATAAAAAACAAACAAACAAACAAAAGAAAAAAAAAAACAAATAAAGCAAAGGCAATTTACATAGTTGCAGAGACACTGTTAAGCCCACTGCAAAAGAAGTTTGGGTGAATGATGCATGCGCTAATAAACGAAAAAGTAAATAAATAAAGTGCAAAAAAAGAAGAAGAAAAATAAAGCCCTGTACTTTATATTAGACACATACGTGGACTGAGCTGTGATTGAGTGGAGGGACCTGGAAACTGGACCTGCCCCATACACACCCTTGGTGTAGCTCAGAACCCTCCCTATCCCAAGTTCCTCTGCTCCCAAAGCCCCAAGTGTCTTGTCTCTCACTCCGGGATCTTTAAGGCCATGACGTCTGGCTTGATTTTGAAGTACTGATTGAAGCGCAGGACGGCGTATCTGAGGGGAGAGGAAAGAAACGATCAGGAATACTCTTTTTAGGAAATTATTCCAAGACTATAATATAATTTCCAACATTTCTAACGGTTAAAATTGACTTTTAACACACAGTAGAACCACTTTTCCACCGAGGCAGTTTGAGTGCTGGTTCGGAGTCTAATTTAGAACCAGTTCTTTCTTTATCGACAGCCAAAGCTCCGGCTCTGAAACGGGCGGGGCTGTGGGCGGGGTTACTGTTAGATAACGTACCTTAAGTATACTAATGTTTAATACACTTTTACTTTACCGTGATATGATACATTATCAGCACACACGATAGTAAGTAGCTACATGCTAAGGCTAACTTTTTTCTGTGTTAATAATAAAATAACGTTATGTACTTTCTCGATAACAACCTCCGTTTATACAGATTACATGGAGCTGCACGTACACGTTGGATTCGCCGCGTTTGGGTGTTAATGTAGGTTCACAAAGCCATGAGAATTAACAGTAAAGCAACATCTGCTGTTGTTGATGTGTTTGTGTTTGTCGCTGCTGCGCTAACGTTGCTGTGTAACGTGACACGTATACAGTGACGTCAGACTCGGCTCTGTGATGCTCTCTAGCCGATGGAAAGGCAAACCGGTTCTTAGAAGGTTCGCCAGTGGAACCAACATTGAACCAGCACCAGCACTAGCTCTGAACCAGCACCCGGGTCTTTTTGGTGGAAAATGGGACGTTATCACCTGAATTTCAGCCCAAATTAAAAATCCATCCTGGTTTTCCTGATCGGCTGTGAATAACCAATCACAGACTGACCCTTAACCCCGCCCACAAAACCCCATAAAAGGCAAAGCTCACTGTGATCTGGATCATGATAGTTTTTAGCCTGTACTCAGTTTGCAACTTCATAATTATTTAAACTATTAAGTCTTGTTCAATTCTGATAGTGAAGTGACATGATGTCCATTGTATTTTTGTACATTTTCCATGTACAGTATGGAAATTGACTATTGACTATTTTTTAATAATAGAAAAATAAAAAATCATGACTGTTAACGTCTGAACTATTTCCTGTTTTTGTGCCATTTTGTATCTCTTTTATATCTTTTAACAAGATTCTAATGAATTCTAGAGTCATTTTTCATTTTATTTTACAAATCTTCTGTGCAAATCTGTACCGTTGTCCAAAATAAGAAACTCATTGCATCAGAAAGCTCTCGAATCTTATATACAGCTTGTTGTAGAAATATGTTGTACTCCTCAAATCCTGTCTAATCCTGTTAAACTCACAACTCACACCTAAACCCGGTCCTTTATGAATCCGACCGATCGCGCAAGGACGGGTTTCGAGGTCTGATCCTCGTCGAAAAGGTGTGTGTTTGTGTGCAGCGTGTGTTTAAGACTGGAAGTCATAAGATCCGGGAGAAACAGAAATCCTGCCGCAGGTTGATAGGGGAATGTGACCGAGCCTCTGCTTTCTGTTGACTCATGTTTCTGTGTTTCTGCTGCAAACAGACACCAGCGTCCTTTATAACCAGTCACCATGGCATTCGGCACCTTTTATTCAGGGGATCTGAGGAGAAAAATGCTATGCGGTCCCACTCGTTCACATGCTCCGCCCCATGCTGATAGGCAATGTCTTTTTAAAACAGTAAAACGATACGACCCCTGGTCATCTGAAACACCACGTCTGTCGCGATAACTAGGGGTCCAAGCACCATAGAATGGGGTTTCAATAGAAATGGATTTTAGTCTTGATAAATTTGATCTGTTTAAGAACAAATACTTGGAGCATCTTTTTGCTTTGAAAATACAAACACATTTCTTTTTGTTTTTAACTTTTCTATGAATATATTGTCCCTAGTATTGTAGAGAAAAACAGAAATACAGACAGATGAAACTCTACACATTCTTAAAGTCCTGAATGTCTACTTTCATATGAGCTTCATATTAACACCACTGTTTACTGAGACATGACAGACACTCGACTCCATTTTTTGGCCTCGGGGGAAAAGAGTTAAAGAGACATATTTGTGTTTTAAAAGAGTTTTTAACTATATATTCAGTAGTGCAACATATAAATGAACAGTAAATGTACATGATCACGCGAATGTAGTGCATTCTTCGGAACAACCTCTACACAAACACTTAGAGGAGTCTAAATGTAAAACGGTGTAATTGTAATTGGAACTAATCTTGCTTAGTGAAATAAAAGCCAGTGAGATGATGGCACTTTGCGAAAGCTGCTTACCCGAGAAAGTCGAAGTCAATGGAGGAGTACTTGGCCTGGATCAGAGCCCAGAAGCCCCAGAAGAAATGTGATGCCTGTCAGAAGAGAGGAACAGGAGGTGAATCACCTCAATGACATGTTGGGATACTGAGATATTATATATATAAATGATATATATATATATATATATATATATATATATATATATATATATATATATATATACACACACACACACATACATAAATATAAGATAATATAAAAGACATTATAAAAAATATTTAAAAAATAATTTAATTAATTCAGTTCCTTTTCTTTTGTCTTTGATTTATTATTAAGGGAGTAAACCTCGGTGTAAACCTTCCACATGACACAATGCAATGACGATTCATCGAAGGCGATACGATAGGTTGAGAATCTGGGATAGCTGTAGCATTCGTACATAAACCATGATGATGATGATGATGATGATGATGATGATAGGGTAGAGAAGGTCTATTTTAAAGCGATCACTGTTAATCAAGTACTTACATATCGGTTAAATAAAAAAACATTCTTTTTGCACTAGTTTGCCAATCAGTCCTAACGTTACCTAATAAATTCATCCATCACTCAGTCCATTCATCACATGTTGCCTTGATGTGACAAAAAAGGAGCAGGAAATTTATTTTTTTGGCCCTTTGGTTTAAAAAGAGTTAAAGAAATCTATTGATCCAGTTGGTCAGTTCTCTTCTGGATTAGTCCTGAGTGAACCTTACGCTCTAGTTCCACCTTCTCATCAGTGCACATGTATGAATCATCCCAAGCACACAAATCTCCATCGGTCATCTCGAGCTGAATCTCTTCATAAGAAAGTTTCTCTTCCATTTTTACTGATTTACTCACCAGTGAAAACTTGTTGACCTGCACATACAGGGTCTCAAGCTCATGCTGGGTCACTTCCTCACTCTTCTTGGTGAAGCTCTTGTAGGCCTTAAGGTAAGTGTACAGCCAATCCAGCTGCAGCTCCCGACTCGGGTACAGAGCGTAGTCCAGTTCATTCATGCCTGTCTCACACACACACGCATACAGTAAATACATACACGTATATACACACACAAACTTGCATAAATACATACACATACACACACACTAATACATACACACACAAATACATACACCCACACCCACACACATAAATACATACTGTACATACACACACAAACACGCATACAGTAAATACATACACATACATCCACACACACACACACACACACACACACAAATACATACACACACAAATACATACACACACAAACACGTCTGGTATATGACATGAAAGCTTTAACGCTTCAGGCCACAGTATCAGTCAATCATTGTGTGACTCACTCACCTGCAAACTCGTTGAAATGGTTCCCAATGTCAAACGCCTGGTAGTTGTAGCTCGAGTATTCGTAGTCTATGAAGCGAACGTAACCTGCAAACGCAAAATAATTCAAAAATAATCAGTTGCAATTTACATAGCTGGTAACCTTTAATCACAGAAACCCACTAGCGATCTGTGATGAATAAAACTATTTACACTGTTAAAGTATATTAAAGAATTGAGAATCCATACACAGGAATGTCAGTAAAATTAAATACGTTAGTGAGATCAGACCTTTCGAGACAGCTCCATTTGGCACCGAGTGGGATGATGTAATGTTATAATCCATTAATTGTGTTCTATAGGAAAATAATCAACCCCTGGCCGGTAATTCAATAAATTTCCAGCAGCTATAAACAGCCCTCGATGTTAATAAGGCAAAAAAACACCACAGTTACAAAATCTGTTTACTGGTACAAGCTGTTACTATAGAAACGATAACGTATTGTGACTTTCCCGTCCAAGCTGCTGTTATGGAAAACTAATCGAGATCTTTTGACCAATCAGAATGAATCATCCGACAGTGCTGTGGTACAACAACAAATCAAGCCATAAGTTAGTCTGCAGATTATTTTAAAAGATTTTTAATCTGCTGTTTATCTCATTTATGCTGGATAATATTATTGCATGTGTCATGAGCAACAGTTATGGGCTAAAATTGTCCGTAGTGTGTGAGTGCGTGAGTGAATGAGTGTGTGTGTGCCCTGCGATGGGTTGGCACTCCGTCCAGGGTGTATCCTGCCTTGATGCCCGATGACGCCTGAGATAGGCACAGGCTCCCCGTGACCCGAGGTAGTTCGGATAAGCGGTAGAAAATGAGTGAGTGAGAGAGAGAGTAATATTAAACACATCCTCCACACACCTTCCTTCAAGTTGTGTATGATGTTCTTGCAGAGAAGGTCGTTGTGGCACAGCACCACAGGTGAGCTCAGCTGCGACAGGTGCTCCTTCATCCACGCAATTTCCTCTTCTAGCACTTCCTTACTGGGAACTTCCTCTCGGATTCTGGGGAAAAGAAGCGTAAACTGTAAATTCTGACTTCCCAGATTGCTCTTCATCAAGATGTTGGATCAGGTTAGTAATAAATGTGTGGTATGATCGCTAAACCTTAAAATGATTTATTTCCATGTATAAGCATCAGAAGGCTGTTCACTATGTGCTCCTAGAGTCATATGAACTTCTATACGTTCTGATGTTATGATGATTCTAGCATGACTCTTATTAAAGGAAAACCAAGTGACCAAAAAACTGCACAGGTTTTAAAAATGTAGTATTAATTCTTGACTTATTTCAAGTATCCGTAATTCCCAGAGCTGAAAAAGTAGTGTTCTAAACTCAGGACGTTTGAGGGACTTTATCGGCTGCTCCGATTCCCCCGTTTACAGAAGGTGCATGAACCGGCCTACTCTCTAGAAAGTGGGAATGTTCCTGATCGCACCGTACACATAGAAGCGCTGAAACCGATCAGCAGAGAGCCCACTGTCATGAGGTGCTTTCCTTGAGTAATGGGCTTAGGAGATTAATTCTGGAGCTGCAGTCATCTGCAAACACACACACACACACATACACACACAACTGACCCACTCTCACTCTCTCTCTCTCAGATTGACATGGCTGCAAGTCGAGCTTCGACCCTAATCTGAGACCTGCTTCGTCAACACGGTTATGGAATCTGTCTATAGGAGACGCCTGTGACAACAAATCGGTCACTCAAACCTCGCAATGTCGCTCACGCGGTGTAATAAACCTTCAGCCAGAGCGATATGATGCGTCTTTTCTTTTCTTTCTTTTAACTTGAAAATATTTTTTCACCTCAACAAGATTTACAACAATTACAAGCTGATTGGAAAGAAGCCGACACGATTTTTGAAATTTTGTACTGAATCCTAAACAGCTACAGCAAACTACATATTTTGTTAATATTGTCATAGATTTATCATTGGTTAGAAAGAGTTTGGTAACGTACAGTACAGCATGCGGAATTGCTATAAAAGTTTAATAAAATCATTAAACTAAGTATCTAAAGTATCGTTAGAACAGTAAGATTGTAACTGTGTCGAAGCAAGAAACGATCCGGAATTTCCGTAGAAAAAAAAAAAACAAAGCTGATAAAACGGATTAAATGTAAAACTTTCAATTGCCGGCCCCAAACTCGACGACCTTGCATCTTAGAGTCTAACGACTGATAACTGCCTCTGCCATGTGACGCATGTGGCTCATCACGCTGTTCCCGATAAACGCAGGAATGTAAACATCTGCAGGGCTCGGAGCGCCTGCGTCTCCACAATTCACCAGTTAGTGATGAAGGACTGTCCTTACATAATGGCCGCACAGGTGCAGTGACACTGATAACGCTCATATCATCAATAATTCCGCTCGATCGCCTAGAGATCTGCTGCGGTGAGCAAAAAAAAAAAAAAAAAAAAAAAAAGCACGGCCATTTTATAGTGCAGTGATAAAAACTGTAATATGTTTAACGTATCTAAAAGATTGACTGGTATTAGACTTACAAATGCCTGGAATGCTTCCATTGTTGTAAATAATAATAAATAAATAAAATTGGCTAAATAGTTAATTTAAAAAAAAAAAAAAAAAAGCTGTTTTGTCGTCATCTGATCATTTATACGGAGTTGTTTTTATTTTCTGTGTTTCAGACTCGCCCCATCTCGGGCATCGCGTTATCGGTGCTCGGCTCACCTGGCGTTGGAGGCTTGATCGGTGAACTCGGTGGCTACTAGGGAGAAGTACTTCCGCATCTTGATCCACAGGTTGGGTTTTGGGATGCAGCCGTTGTGAGCGTGGATGGCGTGGACGCGGGCCATTTCTGTAGCGATGAGTCTGAAGAGAAACACAAAGCAGAGAGAGAGAATTCTCTCACTGAAAAGGACGGGAACGACCCCGGCCGAGAGTGGCTTGAGGATCCGTTGTGGTTTCTAATCGGTGTCGACAGACCACAGATGATTTAGATCGTGGTACACGACAGTCGATACGTTTAAACTTAAGTGAAAAACACAAATACATACAGAGATATATGAAAAGCACATTTGTTGATTTTATTATTTATGTCTTATATAGTACAGTATAGTATAGTGTAGTAAAGTAATTGTATAGTAATAGTGCAATAAAGTAGTGTAGTATAGCAATGGTGTAGTACAGTATAGTAATAGTGTAGTTCAGTATAGTAATGTAATAGTGTAGTATAGTGCCGTATAGTAATAGTGTAGTATAGTATAATACAGCAAAAGTGTGGCATAGCAATAGTATAGTGTAATATAGTAATAGTGCAATATAGTAATAGTGTAGTATATTAATAGTGTAGTATAGTGTAATATAGTAGTAGTGCAATATAGTAATAGTGTAGTTCAGTATAGTAATGTAATAGTGTAGTATAGCAATAGTATAGTATAGTGTAATATAGTAATAGTGTAGTATATTAATAGTGTAGTATAGTGTAATATAGTAGTAGTGCAATATAGTAATAGTGTAGTTCAGTATAGTAATGTAATAGTGCCGTATAGTAACAGTGTAGTATAGTATAATACATCAAAAGTGTGGCATAGCAATAGTATAGTGCAATATAGTAATAGTGCAGTATATTAATAGTGTAGTATAGCAATAGTATAGTATAGTGTAATATAGTAATAGTGCAATATAGTAATAGTGTAGTATATTAATAGAGTAGTATAGTGTAATATAGTAATAGTGCAATATATTAATAGTGTAGTATAGCAATAGTATAGTGTAATATAGTAATAGTGCAATATAGTAATAGTGTAGTATATTAATAGTGTAGTATAGTGTAATATAGTAATAGTGCAATATAGTAATAGTGTAGTATATTAATAGTGTAGTATAGCAATAGTACATTTACATTTACAGCATTTAGCAGACACTCTTATCCAGAGTGACTTACATTTCTTTATTTCAGTTTATACACCTGAGCAATTGAGGGTTAAGGGCCTTGCTCAGTGGCAACTTGGTGGACCTGGGATTCAATAGTATAGTATAGTGTAGTTCAGTATAGTATAGTAGTAGTGCAGTATAGTATAATACAGCAATAGTGTGGAATAGCAATAGTATAGTATAGTAATAGTGTAGTATAGTATAATAATACAGCAATAGTGTGGAATAGCAATAGTATAGTAATAGTGCAGTATAGTATAATACAGCAATAGTGTGGTACAGCAATAGTATAGTATAGTAATAGTGTAGTATAGTATAATAATACAGCAATAGTGTGGTACAGCAATAGTATAGTAGTAGTGCAGCATAGTATAGTAATAATGTAGTGTAGTATAGTAATAATGTAGTAAAATACAAGTATAGCTTGTATAACAAGTATTAGAATTAGTATAGTAGCAGTAGCACAATATTATAAGTACAGTATATAACATCCACATTATAATGTTTAACCACTAATTAAGTAATTTTGTGTATATGCACACACCCATATACATAAATATATTTATATATATATATATATATATATATATATATATATATATATATATATATATATATATATATATATATTTATATATATATATATATATATATATATATATATATATATATTTATATATATATATATATATATATATATATAACACTGTTTCAAAGCCCTCGTTGTGATGTGTTAACTGTTTAATATTTCACAATCGGACCTGGAACAAAGTGCCCAAATCTGCTGTTAAAATCTACAGCCCTGCATTTAGTTCCAATGCTAATTGAACACCTGATCCTGCTAATCTTGAGGATCTGGAAAAAGTCTCCTCTTAACGCTAGAGCATTAGCAATTCTACAATGCGGAGATTTACGTAGAGGAGCAAACATGAAGGAAAATGTCAGGAGATCTAAATAAATGAATGAATAAGTTCCCAGTGTTCCTAGCAGTGGAGTATAATTTCCTCAAGGTCAAGGCTCAATATTCTGGATACATCTAAATAAAAACGAACAGTCCTAAAAGTGCAACAATGCTTCTTCTGCGTCACCAACTCTTACTACCTCACCTGAGCAGCACGGGGTCTCTGACGTCCTGCGGGCCGAGAGCTTCTCCCTGAATAAACTCATAGCAGATGCCATTGTTGAAGGTGCAGTAGAGGTGTGGAGCACAGCCATTGGCATGGAGAACCTGGAAGCTCTTCAGCTCGTTGTCACGGTCCACGATCAGCTCCGTCTTGTTGCCGTATACTCTCACCAGCACCATGTCCTCCGGGCTCTCGTCCGTGTAGCAGCCCACCAACTTGTTGGTCTTCCCGTCTGTGAAAAGCTAGCATACAGACACACGTAATCAGACACAAGGCTGACTCTTAAATCATATTTTAATATTTATAAATTGAAATTTATTTATTTATAAATTGGATTTTTTTTTTTAAAAGTCTAGAAAGACGTGTGACAAAAACAGCCTAGAATTAATAAACGTAATGAAACTTGCTTAAACGTATTTATCCTTGAACATGTTTTTTTCCTGGTATGAACTTGCTTACTCTGGAACTTTTCCTGAAATGAACCTACATGTGCTGAAACGTTTCCTGGTTCTAACATACTTGTCCATACTTTTTAATTGTTTAACCTACGACAAATAATTTATCCCGAGTTGTACTTCTTTATCCTGGAACCTATATGCAGTACTAACTAACTTTTCCAGGAATTTGCTTATCTTTAACTTGCTTACTTATCCTTGAACTCATGTACTGCTTGTGTCCCGTTTTTACCCACTTATCCTTGAACGCATTTCATCTCGAGTTTCAGGGAAATGTGTCTTGACCCAAACAATCCACAACTATTTGCCCACCAGAACATTGTTGACATTCCTGACATGGCTTTACATCGAGTTGCCCCGGTGGCAGAGATCCTGGGCATGTATTAGAGCTTATATCTCATACAGCACTGGATTCTTTTGTCCCATTATTCTAACCGATCTATTCTATTCGATCCGATCTATCCTCAAAACAATGAGGTGAGTAACGTCTGCTGTTTTACACTTACAAACAACGCAGTGTCCCATTATTATTTTTGCTCATGATAAAGTGCTCATTTCTGCTTCGAACAGGTGTTTAGGAAACAGGAAATTAACCCACATCTTGAACTGACGAACATAAATAGACGGGGATTTTAAGGCAAACGAAAAAAAAAGTTTTAATCACATCAAAGTCGACACTTCGCTTCGTACCTCTCTCTCCGTTCTCTTTCGGCTGGTCATGTGATCAGCGTCCTCTCGCATCCCCTAATCACCCTTTTGATGAAGGTGACTCTGGTAATCTTACTAATCTAATGAATGGTGATTCTTTGAGGCTCGGAGCCAAACTCTGGTCTGGTCTGAATATCAGGCTGCAGCGAATAACGCATCGAGAAACAATGCAGACCTTCTTTCTTTTAGAAAGCTATGTTGGGTATGTAGGGAAAAATGAAAGCAGGGGTGGATTTGTAGGAGGAATGCATTATAATAAAAGTGAAAGTGACAACATTTTCTGGGTGACAGAACACGAAACATGACAAAACATGACACGGTACGTGAAAAGAATAAAATGTTTAAAATCGATCAATTAAAAAACAAAAACAAAATGGAAATTACGAATTTTATTATATTTAACAGCTACAAAAAATAATTAACAATACAAATTCAGTGATTTTTTTTAGATTCAGCACAAAATATAAATGTGTACATTAGCTGCCTTTGGAGTTTGTAACTGCTAAAAATACTGATGTGTAAATGACAATTTATCAAAACATCGCCATTATTTAAGCATTTGGAGCATTTTATTCCTCTTATGCTGCAGCGATTTTTCAACCATTACAATTTTAAACGTATTAAAAAATAAAACATTGCAAATTTACCTGACTATAGTTACAGTTAACGTTGTGAAACATTCACAAACAACTTATCATAAATTTCCTGTTACAAACACTGGAGACTCCTTCCATTAATAGCTGCACCGTATCGCTGATTATAAGCACTTTTTAAATAACGTACTGAGTCGATGTGTTACTTGTTATGACAAAAATGATAGCATCGTATAATAATATCAAAACTTCAGCTACACATTCTGACCAATCAGAATCAAGAATTCAACAGCGTAACATTACTCTAGGTATAGGTCCGTCTGTATAGGACTTGAGTTTCTCTGATGGTAACAAACACATACAAAACACACATCAGTGACTGTATCGCAATACTAACAGTGCAGAACAAATGACGACAGGAAATAAATACAGGTTACATCCTGTGTATAAGCAGCAGTATAATATACAGTCTGAAGGGTGAAGGCTACGAATGAGTTAATGAGTCATCTGAAATAAATGTGAAATATCAGTGTGCAACGTGGCTAAAGGCATGTTTTGTCTGACCTCATGGCCGGGAGATTCATCGCACTCTCCTGCTAATTTGTACTGTCTTGTACTCTACAAACCTCGATTTCAACATCATTATTTATAGAAGTGAAGGAGAGATTATTTTAGTGAGTAACATTGGAGGTTTAAAATCACCAACACTTGATCATACTCCTACTACATTTGACTGGATTGTGATCAATTATGTCACTATCAATACTGTACTTTTGTATTTTATCAGTGTTAATTGTCCAGCAATTGGTAACGCAAAGGTAGCGTTTCCCCACAAACTAGAGGGGGAAAAAAGAGAGAATAAAGATACTTGGTCTCTTGTAGCGAAGGAAACTCTGCTCTGCGTTTCAGCTGTGTAGTCAACCCTGAATCTCTATGTCTTTGTTCAATGTACTCCAACACAGCCAAAGTGTTCATGAATTTATTTACACATTGGTGATATATTTCTAATGATTAATCTGATGGATCTGTCTCTTGCTGCTGCTGTAATCACAAACACTCTTTACAGGATTCATTCACAATCTGTTCAAACTTCCTTTCTCATACATCACCCTTTCAACATTCGTCTCATACCGTCCACACCTGTATGTGCTAATTATTTACAATCTATATTTAATTATCCCGGGTCACTGAGAACAGGACCAGTAATGTCTGTTTCCTCTAAAGGTTTCTTGCTCAACTCATCTCTAACTTGTTCATTAAGGATGGGATTCAACCGCGACCCTATTCTGTGATACCTCTTTTACTCTATTCGAACAAAACAGAATACAACTGTATATAATGATCATGGTAAACCAGTTAGCGGTAACTAGTTAGTCTGAACCAGTCCTGAGAAGTTACATGACAAAAGTCAGACAGCTGTGTAGAGATCTGGATATAAGTGTTGGATATTCAGCTGGTATTAAGATTCCCAACAAGCCAGCAAAACCATTCAGCTCTGAATCAATTAGCAGGGAGGTTAATTAAGCAAGCTGGTTAATAAGTTACTCAGAGACATCAGTAGACACCTGAGTGAAATCACCATCAGTCCCTCCATCCTGTCACCACCAGCTGGTCCTTGACAACACAACACAGCTAGCTGGCTAAATCATTAACAACTCATTCACGTGTTTATTAGTTACCTTTATTTGGATCGAGCGTGTACCGAGATGGATCAACAACTAACTCTGGACATTTAAACTTAGCTAGAAAGATTAATTCAAGCGATAGAGGAGACGTGGCTAAGCGTCAGTTGCTATGCTAATGCTATGCTAGCACCGGCATCATTCACAAGCTCGAGCTAGCTCTCTCTCTCTCTCTCTCTCTCTCTCACACACACATACATACATACATACACATACATACACACACACACACACACACACACACACACACACACACACACACAAACCTTTAATTTATGATTTATTTCGTTTCTATAGTAACAAAGCGGTGTAAATAATGTTGGCTAGTTTAGTTGCTAGCTTAGTTGCTAGTAGAGGTGGTAAAAACAAGCTAGCTACTGAATATTTATATACAAGACGTGCTTTTAAAATGAAAACGCAAAACATACCTCGGTCTTGACACGTGTAATGTCCCACGTTGGCCGCAGTTTTTCGATTAATTTCATCGCTCCATCTTTCACGTTATGTTCATCGACGTGTATTGAGAATTTCCTGATGGTCGGTGAGCCCACAGGCACGTGTATCTCTGTCTCCATTATAATCTGATTTATTATCCGTTCTGTGCTAGAAATGTCTGATATTATTCGCTCTTGCGACGTGGGGAACAAAAATGAAATAAATAAATAAACAAAGTCGCACACTTTTACACACAGCTGTACTGAATGAAGCGCGGATTAAGAAGCCGGTACTGAACGATTCTGGCTTCCTGAACAAGCTCCGCCCTCAACGAATCATCCGATCACTGATCACTGGGTCGTGGACACGCCCACTTTTCCACAACAATGCAACGCCCACTTCTCTCACGCGAACGTTAGGACACGCCCACTCATCTCACTCGAATATTAACCACGCCCACTTCACGATCAGAATCAGAATGAACTTTATTGCTGGTGCATGCAAGGGATTTGTTTTACACAGACAATACAAATAAGAGGAGAATAAATACAAAAAATACACGTATGTAAATACAAATAGACAAAAAATAAATAAAAATTGAAAAATTAATAAATTGTACGTAAAATTTGTGCTATAGATGATAGAATAGAATTGAATAGAATTCAGCTGAGTTGAACCCTAATTTTATTCACAATGACACACTCTGGTGTTTATAACAGTTTATAATCACACCCTCCAGTGTCACCCAAATGAGGATGAGGTTCTCTTTTGAGTCTGGTTTCACGCAAGGTTTGTTCCTCTTCCATCTAAGGGAGTTTTTCCTCACCACTGTCACCTGTCACATCAAATGAGGTGCAGGGATGTACTAGGTGGTAATAAATAAATGTAAGGTAATAACACACCATTGTTATTGTGTGATGAGGTAACATTTAACTGTTCATGAGGTCGATTGTCTGGGGGATGAAGCTGTTCTTGTGCTGCTTGTGATGGTGTTTGGGGCTCTGTAGCACCAGCAAGATGGTAAAAGTTCAAAAAATGAGATCCAGAGTGATTTTCTGAGCCCTTTTCCTCACTCTGGACATATACAGTTCTTGGAGGGTGGGCAGCAGAACACAGATAATCCTTTCAGCAGTCTGAACAGTTCTCTGTAGTCTTCTGACAGTTCTTCAAACAGTAACTTTGAAAAAAGACAAACTTGCCATTTAAAAAAATGTAAAATCATCATCATCATCATCATCATCATCATCATCATCATCATCTTCCAAGATGTTTTCTAGTGCATGAATTATTGTTTGATGATGATGATAATGATGATGATGATTTTATTTTTTTAAATATAATATAATATAATATAATATAATATAATATAATATAATATAATATAATATAATGTAATATAATATAATATAATATAATATAATATAATATAATATAATATAATATAATAATAGCTATACTGATACTGATAATTATGTTGGCTTGTAGAAGCTTTTGAGCTATTTACACCAAACTGGGCCAGCTTCTTTAAGCGGATTTTTTGGCCTTTCTGTTTTCCTGCAGCCCCGCCCCCAAAATATGCAAAAACAAAAAACTTTCCACAACATTGACATGTGACATATCAAAACACTCAGCACAATGAGGGGAATTGCGTCATGGGGTTTTGGGTGACATTCAAACTTGTTCGTATCCACTCGTCTCCAAAAGTATTGGCACCCTAGCATACCGGCCTTTAGGAATACTTTCTCTGACAAGCCAACATCAAAGGTTGTCACGACAAACTTTACAAATCTAGTTATTATCGTTGTTGTTGCTGGTGTTCCTTTATTTCTAAAAGTTTTAAATAAAAGAATGATCATAATTAAACGTGTCAAACTATGATCTACATTACAGTAAATAATAGTTTAATCTTCTGCTTGTCCTGTGTATTTACCTGCACATGTTGATGGACACATCTGTATTTTTTAAAATGTATGTTTTACTAGCTATTGTTTTTTAAACATAAGTTTGCTATATTTTAATCCCCTCAGATTGGTTTATTATAATGTAATAAAGCTATAATAATAAAGGTATAATATAATATAATATAATATAATATAATATAATATAATATAATATAATATAATATAATATAATATAATATAATATAATAATATTCACACCCTCAGAACAACCATAACCTCAAGCAAAAATCGAGAAAAACTAAATTAGAGGTTTTAGAATTGCTTACAATGACAGTATGTCCAGCTCTAGACAAGCTCTAAAAGCTGCTAGGGCTGAGCACCTGAGCATAGAACTCATAGAAAATAAGCAAAACAATCCTAGGTTCTTATTTAGCACAATAGTTAGATTAACAAAAATCAGATATCTGAAAACAATGTTCTATCACAGTTCAGTAGTGAGGACTTTATGAATTTCTTCACTGATAATATTGAAAGCATCAGGAACGAAATAGTGGATGTTCAACCCATGACAGCATCTCGTGTCCCAGACTCACCTAAAGCTCTACACTCACAACTACAGTGCTTTACAAGTATTAGACAGGAAGCACTAGATAAGCTAATTACTACAGAAATATCAATGTTTGTTAGATCCTATTCCAGCTAAATTACTGAAAGAAGTGTTGCATATAGCTGAAGAGCCTATTCTCATTATTATTATTAACTCTTTGTTATCTTTAGGTTCCAAATCCTTCAAGTTTGGCAGTTATTAATCTCACTTTTAACTTTACTTGATGTTAGTGCTACATTTGAAACTATAGATCATGACATTCTCCCCGATGGCTTAAAAATTACACAGGCATCCAGGGACAGGCATTATCGACATTATTTTGTGGATTTAAACGGGCTATCCTTCAGTTTAATGCCATTGAAATATGAGATCCCTCAGGGGTCAGTTTAAGGACCGCTGCTTTTTTCAGTATACATGCTTCCCTTTGAAAACATCATTAGAAGGCATGGGATTAGTTTCCATTGTTATGCTGACGATACAAATTTATACAGTATATCTCATCATATCCAGATAAAATATTTAAATTGTTTAGGTTAACCAAGTGCGTTAAAGATATAAAAGGTTGTATGACCCATAATTTTCTATTGTTAAATTCCGATAAGACAGAGATATTACTGATCAGTGGATGATCTGTTACTACCAGCTCACCAGTGAAAGACCTGGGTGTTATATTAGACAGCAACTTGTCTTTTGAAAATCATATCGCCCATATTACAAAAACAGACTTCTTCCACCTCAGAAATATTGCCAAGCTGAGAAACATCCTATCTGTATCTGATGCTGAGAAGCTAGTTCATGCATTCATGACCTCCAGAATGGACTATTGTAATGCATTACTAGGTGGTTGTCCTGCATCTTTAATAAATAGGCTACAGTTAGTCCAAAATGCAGCTGCCTAAGTTCTAACCAGGACAAGAAAATATGATCACATAACCCCAATTTTATCATCTCTACACTGGCTACCTGTTAAGTTTTGATTACAAACTGCCTCAACTTCAGTACAAGGCTCTTAATGGATTATCTCCCATGTATCTAACTAGTCTTCTAACATGCTACAATCCTTCAGGCTCTCTGAGATCACAAAACTCAGGTAGTTCTCAGAATATCAAAGTCTACTAAAGGCGGAAGGGCGTTTTTGTATTTAGCTCCTGAACTTTGTAATAGCCTTCCTGATAGTGTTCGGGATTCAGACACACTTTCCAAGTTTAAGTGTAGATTAAATACATATCTCTTTAGCCAGGCATACACATAATGAATTTTATAACCGTGTGCTCCAGTAAATACATATTATTATTTAGTTCTGTTTTATATTATGAACAGCAGCTACACTAGTTCCTCTCCACTTTCTTCTCTTTTTCTATCCACCCTGAGGCATCCAGTGATTGTGACAACTGACAAAGTTGTGAGAAGTAACCAACCCCATGTGGTCTCTTAGGACAACAACCTCCTAATCAATACACAATTGTAAGACTGTATCTGACTGTAGAAAGGACACTATTCACAATGACACTCTGGTATTTATAACAGTTTATAATCACACCCTCCAGTGTCACCCAAATGAGGATGAGGTTCACTTTTGAGTCAGGTTCCTCTCAAGGGCTCTTCCTCTTCCATCTAAGGGAGTTTTTCCTCACCACAGTCGCCTCAGTCACCATAGGCTTGATCATTAGGAATAAATACAAATATATTTAAATAGAAGTCTACTGTTAATCTTGAATCTTTGTATAAATCTTTGTATGTTAACCTTTTTGTACTTTTTGCAATATTTCTTATGTTTGCTATACAAAAATTTTTTAATTGAATTTAATCGAATTGAATAAAGCTAGGGGGCACGGTGGCTTAGTAGTTAGCACGTTCGCCTCACACCTCCAGGGTTGGGGGTTCGATTCCCACCTCCGCCTTGTGTGTGTGGAGTTTGCATGTTCTCCCCGTGCCTCGGGGGTTTCCTCCGTGTACTCCGGTTTCCTCCCCCGGTCCAAAGACATGCATGGTAGGTTGATTGGCATCTCTGGAAAATTGTCCGTAGTGTGATTGCGTGAGTGAATGTGTGTGTGTGTGCCCTGTGATGGTTTGGCACTCCGTCCAGGGTGTATCCTGCCTTGATGCCCGATGACGCCTGAGATTAGTTCGGATAAGCGGTAGAAAATGGGTGAGTGAGTGAGTGAGTGAATAAAGCTGAGAGTACAGGCTACACTGTGCATTGCTCATGTACTGGACATTTGTTATTCTGTCATCCTCCAAATCACTCTCCTGATGTTGGTTGGGTAATTGTTGTGCACCATCTTGTGGCCAAAACCCAAATTACACTAACCTCAGTCAGACCTTTCAAAATATAGGAATACATTAAATGAACATAACCTGACATCTTGGGTGCAAGATTTATAATTCCTTAAATTTAAATAATACTTTAGCAAAGTCTCTACAAATAAATAAACAAACAAATAAAATAAATAAATAAAAATAAAAAGGGATACACATTTCGAACTTCAAATAAATATGAGCAAATATGACTTATACATGTTTTTGATTTCCAAACAGAACTGAACACTTTCTGTGAAATATTGAAAAATATTAGTGTGATAAATTGAAATATGCATTTAAAAAGATTGATGAATCTGTGAAACAGTAAAAATAATACACATTTAAGCTATTTTGAATATGTTTAGAAAATTGCAGTAAATGCAAATAGATTATTTAAAGAACTTTGGTTCATCTGGGAGGGCGCACGGTGGCTTAGTGGTTAGCATGTTCGCCTCACACCTCCAGGGTTGGGGGTTCGATTCCCACCTCCGCCTTGTGTGTGTGGAGTTTGCATGTTCTCCCCGTGCCTCGGGGGTTTCCTCCGTGTACTCCGGTTTCCTCCCCCGCTCCAAAGACATGCATGGTAGGTTGATTGGCATCTCTGGAAAATTGTCCGTAGTGTGATTGCGTGAGTGAATGTGTGTGTGTGCCCTGCGATGGGTTGGCTCTCCGTCCAGGGTGTATCCTGCCTTGATGCCTGATGACGCCTGAGATAGGCACAGGCTCCCCGTGAGGTAGTTCGGATAAGCGGTAGAAAATGAGTGAGAGATGAGATCTCATCTGGGATCAATTAGTTTGGCAAAATAAGGTGTGCAATCGATTAGTTGTGTCTTGTTTTTTCTTAACTGAATATCTGGTCTAATGTATAGATATATTCATATTAAGAAACACTTTCATGAAATTTGTCTGAAGTAAATAAGCAATTTAAACACGACATGGTAATCGTTAATATAAAAAGGTTCAAAGAGCTTGTTAAGAGATTAGATTAGAATAAAGATTATATTATATTATTTTTATTGTCATTCTAGCCATATACAATTATACAGTAGAACAAAAAAGTGTTATTCAAGGTCTTGGTGTAAAGTCCTGAAGATTTGTCTCTCCCGGAAGAGAGTCGGCTCTTCTCGTTCCCTACAAAGCATCTCGAACAACACATCACTAGTCCAAACACTGCAGGACAAGAGACAAGAGAGAGCAGAGAGACAATATAATACATTACAGGACATAAAATTGCAAACCAGTGTGCAGTCTGTAATTGACCATTGTCTAAATAAGAGGAGGTAAACAGTAAGAGGATTAAACATACACTGGGACAATACAAGTGTTGCTGCTAAGCAACTGGGAAAACTTTATATTAATGATGCAAAGATAGAATGACCCCAGACATGAAGTGAAACGATCAGGAATATCGACATAATTATTGATAAAGTACAAAAATGTGTGTGAGAGAAAAACTACTCAGAGGTCAGCCATCATAAGAAATATCAATAATAAAAATGTCTAAAAGTTTTCCAATGTTATCAAGACTACAATGAGTGGAGATTGTCAGAAAGGCAGAATTTTGTTTTACCAAAGACTTAGAAATCTAAATCCGCTTCTGAAGAGGAAGGTTGTTAAAGTTATGTACAGTAAAACAAGACCTTTTTAGTGCTACAAGTGCTATAGTGTACAAGTCCGTCGTACACAGATATATTTTCAAGTCAGAATGAATTTTATAATATCATACTGGAATAAATTCAACCTGAAAAATCAATGAGAGACACATTTCTGATTTTTAGTAACCCAGCACGCACCACTAACATGCAGAACTTACATCTGAAGTAGGACGGACGGTTCTTTCAGCAATACACAGTATATATATACTCAGTCGCAGTATTTTGGTGTCCTGAAGACTCGGACATCCCAAACACAACGGCAACAGCAGCAAGCATCCGCCATTGTGTGACCTTGTGCCTTATTGTGTGACCTGGAGCACAAAGACAGCTAGGCGTTTCGGGAAGCTTACATGCTGTAATGAGAATGAAAGATGAATATTTCTCATGACATAATTACATAAATCTGTGCAAAATCTACAGATCATGTCTAATTAGGTTTATTATTAGATGTATTCGCTGTCTAACCTAGACTTTGTCTTTAAACTGCCTGTGTGAACCACTCATGCCCGAGCAAGTCCTCAAAGGTCGGGCGCAAATCGGGGTTGAGGTCCAGGCACCACAGCATCAGCTCAAAGCAATCTGTAGTCATACGACAGGGCGTCAGGGTTAGATTCCTTTCACTGTGATCGTTTTACAGTTTTATCATATCATACAGCTATAAGCTTGTTGAGTCAGTATCGACTCACCTTGAGACACACCGGGAATTAATTTCAGGTACCCGGATTCAATGTCCTGATCTGATATAAAAGGGAACTCTCCAGTGAGTAAGTTGTACAGGAGGATGCCCAGAGCCCACATAGTAGCAGGAATGCCATTATACTCCTTGAGCAATATCCACTCCGGAGGACGGAGAGTAGGAGTGCCTGAGAATCAAATAAATAAAAGTAAAAGAAAAAGGTTTCCTCAATGAATTTTCTTCCCTTTGATTCTAACCTGCACTGCATCTCTTATTTATTTATTTATTTATTTATTTATTTATTTATTTATTTATTATTTGAATTAGGACAGTGCACATTGATCAACAATTCAGCAATGAGCATCAGTGTAAATATGCCGGAATTAGCACAATAGCTAAATTTCATCCGTTGTCCTAAGGCAGGTATCATAAAACACAAAATACAAATTACTTACAAACATAACAACATACAGACATACTGTATTACACAGAACAACTAAGACTAAGTACAGTAAACAACAGTCACATGAAAGTTAAAATGCCACTATGAACGGACATCCAATGAGAAAACTATTTACATATGGTTACATCGCTGGTTTGATTTCCGCCATTGTTTAATGTTTTTTTTAAAGTTTAAGTAATTGTCACAATTCCTAACTTTAGCTGGTAATGTATTCCATGACTGTGTGCCTCTAATAGACACCACCATTTGGCTAAACTTAGTTCTGCGCCATTGTACATTACAGTCTCCTCTGGTTAATGCTCTGGTGTTTACTTTAATGTTAGTTTTTTTTGTATAAAGTCTCTTAATGCTGACGGAGCAAACCCATTCATAACTTTAAAAATGAGAGACATCCAAAAACGTCTGATAACTGTCAAGATCTAAAATATTATATTTACTTAGAATATTATAGTGATGAAAATGTATAGGCTTCCTGTCTAGAACTCCTGTCAATGTTTTCTTGAAGAGAGACTTGAGGGGTTTTAAGATGCTCTCGGTTGTATGAGACCAAGTTGTATAACAGTAAGTTACGTGAGTAAATATCATTGCATGCATATAAGCCTTTGCTGACTCAAAAGTAAGAAAAGGCCTTATATGTTGGAAATTTGACAAGTTAAATCAGTGTTACTCATTGCACGGCTCGCGAGCCTCCTGCGGCTCGCCAAGCTTTAATATGCGGCTCGCATGGCAGTAAATAATACGATGTGACGATATGATCATGTGGTTAAAATGTATTTTTCATTTAAATAACATTAAAGACAATCAGGGAAGCATAGAAAAACGAATGTGCTCTATTACAAATAATAATGTATTAAATAAATAATAAATATATATTATTTGACTCGTCACTGACTCACTGCGTTCTGCGCAATAGCCAGTTTTTGGCGGCCTGCCAGAAGCTAGTTTGTGTTTCATGCTAGTTAACAACTTGTGTTTACTGAACACAATAAAAAATGGATCGATTTCTTATCAAACAATCCCGCGCACAAAATGAACAGCAACAAAGCAATGTGACAGTGACAAAAGAGGTAACTGATGGGGAGCATGCGTCATCCGCAACTCGAGTAATTATTGTATTGCAATATTGTACATTGTATTTAAGCAGATAAGCGATTTAAGACTGAATAACTTGCCATACTTTGCGGTGAAAGTGGCTCTCCTATTGACTTTGTCCTATCAGTGTGGCTCACATGAAAAAAAAGTGCCACTGAGTTAAATTTTATAATATTTGAGATATTTTTGCATGTTGCTTAAATGTCAGATGTGAATCAAAGACCACACCAAGCTACTTAAATTGTTCTACCACATCTAGTCTCTCTCTACTGACTAAGACAGATGGCTCTGGCCAGATGGCTCTGGCTCTCTTAATGGTGTTACCTGAATAATTTGTGTATGGTGTGTCCTTCAGTAAGTCACCACAGCCAAAATCGATCAGCTTGACTTGCAGTGTTTCAGTATTGATTAGAAGATTCGTGGACTTGATGTCACGATGCAAAACTCCACGCTCACAGCAGTACCGAACCGCCCGAATCACCTGCAGCATGACGTCTCGAGCCTGGGATTCGGTCAGACAACCGTTCTGAAGCTCAATGAAATGTTTAAGGTCCATGCAGGGCCTGGGCCACTCTAGAACCATGATAAACTCATTGGGCAGGTCAAACCATTCCAACAGGTTCACTATGTTGCTGCAGCAAGGTGGCTGGGACACTTTCTTCAACAGAGACACCTCCAGAGGGAGCATGCCAGTGTCTTCAGTCTGAAATTAGAACACACACATTTCCCATGGGTTTGGTGCGTATAGGCGTAAACTACAGTACAGTAAGCAGAGCTGCTGCAATCGTTAATGGTAAGTAAACGGTCATATAATGTGGACCTCACAATCATATAGTTACTTTTCGCACTAGAACATATAAATCTTTCCCTTGGGGCAAAGTAAAAGAATGAGTAAACGATATACAGATAATAAATAAATAAATCTATTTACTTACTGCGTGTAAGAGCATATCGAGGCGCTTCTTGTTCACACATTTAATGGCCACCTGTTCGCACGTGAAAACATAAATGGTAAAGTGTACTGTTTTTCTAATCAGCTTCATTAGTACTCAGATAGCAGAAGGCTCGCAACAAACTGAAAGCTTGTCATTAGAAATTCTCTTGGTGTTGCAATGGAACATTTACCTGTTTCCCATCTTCGTTACACAAACCTGCGAACACAGCGCCGAAGCTTCCCTGTCCCAGCATTTGTCCCGTTCTGTACTTCGAAGTAAACAATTCTGTTAAACAGGAAGGATGCTATTTTATTTACCATTTTATTTATTTATTTTTAATTTTTATTATCCATAGTTTATTTATTTGTTTTACATACATTTACATATTTATCTGTAGTTCTACAAATTCTATCTATCTATCTATCTATCTATCTATCTATCTATCTATCTATCTATCTATCTATCTATCTATCTATCTATCTATCTATCTATCTATTTTTCTGTCTATCTATCTATCTATCTATCTATCTATCTATCTATCTATCTATCTATCTGTCTGTCTGTCTGTCTGTCTGTCTGTCTGTCTGTCTATCTATCTATCTATCTATCTATCTATCTATCTATCTATCTCTCTGCCTGTCTGTCTGTCTATCATCTATCTATCTATCTATCTATCTATCTATCTATCTATCTATCTATCTATCTATCTATCTATCTATTTTTCTGTCTGTCTGTCTATCTATCTATCTATCTATCTATCTATCTATCTATCTATCTATCTATCTATCTATCTATCTATTTTTCTGTCTGTCTGTAGATCTATCTATCTATCTATCTATCTATCTATCTATCTATCTATCTATCTATCTATCTATCTATCTATCTATCTATCTGTCTATCTATCTATCTCTCTGTCTGTCTGTCTGTCTGTCTATCTATCTATCTATCTATCTATCTATCTATCTATCTATCTATCTATCTATCTATCTATCTATTTTTCTGTCTTTCTGTCTGTCTGTCTATCTATCTATCTATCTATCTATCTATCTATCTATCTATCTATCTATCTATCTATTTTTCTGTCTTTCTGTCTGTCTGTCTATCTATCTATCTATCTATCTATCTATCTATCTATCTATCTATCTATCTATCTATTTTTCTGTCTATCTATCTATCTATCTATCTATCTATCTATCTATCTATCTATCTATCTATCTGTCTGTCTGTCTGTCTGTCTGTCTGTCTGTCTGTCTATCTATCTATCTATCTATCTATCTATCTATCTCTCTGTCTGTCTGTCTGTCTATCTATCTATCTATCTATCTATCTATCTATCTATCTATCTATCTATCTATCTATTTTTCTGTCTGTCTGTCTATCTATCTATCTATCTATCTATCTATCTATCTATCTATCTATCTATCTATCTATCTATCTATCTATTTTTCTGTCTGTCTGTAGATCTATCTATCTATCTATCTATCTATCTATCTATCTATCTATCTATCTATCTATCTATCTGTCTATCTATCTATCTCTCTGTCTGTCTGTCTGTCTGTCTATCTATCTATCTATCTATCTATCTATCTATCTATCTATCTATCTATCTATCTATCTATTTTTCTGTCTTTCTGTCTGTCTGTCTATCTATCTATCTATCTATCTATCTATCTATCTATCTATCTATCTATCTATCTATCTATCTATCTATCTATCTATTTTTCTGTCTTTCTGTCTGTCTGTCTATCTATCTATCTATCTATCTATCTATCTATCTATCTATCTATCTATCTATCTATCTATCTATCTTTTAGTGTACTTTTACACATGCACGGTCTGAGGAGGAGTGGCCGGGTTTTTCATTTCACTGTAACTGTTTGTGTGACAGATAAAATCTTGAATCTACACATTACATGCATCATGTTTTCAGATATCTAAGACAGGATTATTATCTGTCATTAATACAGGCTGTATAGAAAATATGCTGTCTAACTAACGTGCTAATGGACCTTCACCTTTAGCAAATTTCAGTGTTGTTTTTTTGTTATTCTTAAATGTATATCTCTCCATACAGCACTGTCCATCGCTTACTATGTGCTTCTAAAATGTTAGAAATAGAACCTCTTCTTCATAGAGCGAATTCTAACGTACTCTTGGGGTCATTGTGCAGGTGTAGACCAGGAATCCAGTTAGCATGGAACTCCAGGCTGTTTACCAGGTCGAATTCTTTCTCCTGAATCTCAGAAGCTACATCACGGCTGGTAGATGGCAAGTTCTGCTCTGCTTCTTCATTAGCGTTTGCCTTTGCATCAGCTAATTTGTTACGGTACAGATGCCGAAGCTCCAGAAGCCACTTGGGTTCCGATCCCTGCTTTAAATCATTTTGCAGGTTGCACGACAGCTTCACAAGGAAAATAAACCGGTGATGGAGTCAACAGTGCATTTAAAACCAGGAAACCTAAAATGTTAATGACGTTAATGACAAACTTATTTACCTTAATAACCCGTTGCAAAAAGGTCCGTTTGAAGCTGTCTGGGAAGGAAAGGACTGCCCTAGCGATGGCCTCACAGTACTCAAGCGTGATGTCATAAAGTGTAATCATGTGCAGCCTGTTGGTGTTACACAACTTGAAGATCTAAGACAGACACACACATTCATTCATTCATTCATCTTCTACCGCTTATCCGAACTACCTCGGGTCACGGGGAGCCTGTGCCTATCTCAGGCGTCATCGGGCATCAAGGCAGGATACACCCTGGACGGAGTGCCAACCCATCACAGGGCACACACACTCATTCATTCAT